>NC_138127.1:14616151-14683651 GCF_964188305.1 Podarcis bocagei | reverse complement strand
AACAGAAACAAATCTGATACTAAGGTAGTCATGTCAAAGCTCACCAAAATGCTGTAAAGCAGGGGTGTCAAACTCAAATTCATCGGGGGGCCGCATCATCAGTTTGGTCACCCTCAAAGGGCCGGTTCGAGTTCGAGTGTCTTCAAAGCCCATGACACCTTTTAACAGCTGGATTAAGTAATGCAGAGCTTCTGGCTCATGGAACACTACACCTTGATTTCATTTGAATACATATATGAATATAAAAATTGTTTCCTGTTTGGCTTGGTGTTTAAGTTACACAAAATGTGCAGGTTTTAATTTTTCTCATTCCCCAAATTTTAATCGAGCATTTGTTTGGATTTTTTCCCCTTTGCTACCTACCCTAAACCTTTGAGGAGGGCGGGAACTGATGGCCGGACCCTGTAATAACATTGAGGAAAAAATTGCATGGTGTGTAAATACCCTAAAAAATAAACCAATTCCTTATCAGCTTTTATTCCATATATAAATTTTTGCAATGGCACCCTGCGGAAGCAGCGCCTGACGTTATTTACAAAACATGCACTTGCGTATCGAATTTGCTTTTGAATCGCGAATCCCCAGAGGCAGAGGATGCTGTTCATTGGGCAGCGCGGAAACGCGCCTAAAGAAATAAAGAAAAGCAAAGCAAAAGCACGCCGCCCCGAGTATTCACAGGGCGCGCTCCTGAAACACAAGCGCGCTCTTGGTCTCCCTCTCTCCAACACGCATGAAGCCGGCTCTGCCCTTCTCTGCGTTCCACCTCGTGCAGGCGCGCTGGGCTCCCGCCAGGACTTATTTCACCCCGGTGAGCCCGAAAAGAAGTTGAGAGCAGCAGCAGCGGCCTCCCATATCCAACCCCGCCCTCGCCGTGTCAAATAAGTCTCGGCCAGGTAGCTGGAGGAGGGGGAGGCCTGTGCCTGCGCAGAAGGGACCCGAGGCGCCCTGTGCGCGCGCCGTAGCCCAAGCTTCCCTCACAGATATATATAGACCAGACTACACGGGCCACATGATGAGGTCTGGCGGGCCGGATTCGAACCGCGGGCCTTGTGTTTGACACCCGTGCTGTAAAGGATGCACCTCCACAGGCACATGCCTCCACATGTGGTGGGAATATCCCAAAATCCAACTCTTCTGGACATCAGTCCTACAAGAAATATGCAAAATAACTGAACAATCAGTGTGTTTTTTTCTAAAAAATAAAATGTTAAGGGGTACTCTCATTCCATCTGAGAATCAGGAAACACTGTGACAGGAAATGAGGCTGCCATTGGGGATAGCAACAGAACGGACGATTCACCGTGCTATTCAACAGAACTTACAATTCACCTTGCTAGAGAAGAAACTATTTATTTTTTTTAAATAGTTTCTTCTCCCGTTAGGTTCACAAAATGTTTAGGGGTCTGCATACCCCCCAGAAAAAAGCACTGTAAATAAGTATTAGCAGTCACTGGCCCTACTAAACATCTCCCAAGATAATAATGCCGATGCACAATATAAAGAGCTCATAATCCACCTACTCTCAGCAGAAACATCATAGTCAGATACTGGAGAGACCTGTCAGGAGTAAGCATGGACCAATGGTATCAAATAGTATGGGTAACAGCCTTGTTAGAAAAACTAAACGATAAGCTGAAACTGACACGGGGACAAATAGAAGAAGATACCTTCACCCTGGTATGGTTCCCCTTTATCACATATGTAGCCCTAAATTACAATACAACAACAAGAATCCACTGACAGCATACGAATCAATCTGGCAAACCTGATCCAAAAATACACAGACACCCCCCCCCCACAAAAATAAATCTCCAGCCAACCAAAGACAACCAACCACACCCTAGGCCACCCCAACCTCTTTCACCACCAAGGAAATACAACAAGCGAACAGTAAGAGAACCCATACAAGTGACACATACACTAAGCAGAATAGAAGCATAACCACCCCACCTGACCCCACTCACCATTCCCCTCCCCCTCTTTCCTTCCTAACCTAATACTGCATGCAACACTAATGTCTCACAACAAATGAAACTGATTTGTAGAAAACACAACTTGAAAAAAGAGACAATGCATGTATTTTTGTAAATGATGAAATCATATGTGTGTGTGTGTGTAAGAGAGAGAGAGAGAGAGAGAGAGAGAGAGAGAGAGAGAGAGAGAGAGAGAGAGAGATAAGCCTGGAAGGACAGCTTACTCTATGGTCTTAACCCCTTCATGCATTAATTAGACTGAAGCATATTGGTTATATGAGGCTGGTTATCCCACAGTACAGTCTCAAGGGGGCTGTACCATATGATTCTTTTGATGGTGTAGATCAGCCCTTATTCTGTCATAAGTACTTAGAATGCATGATGGAGCAGTGCAATGCTCCATACTAGTTACAACACTTTTAGAGTCAAAATATACAAAAGGTTGTAAGGAGGTCAACGTTTTAGTGAAATGAGAATAGGAGCAGAAGCAGGATGCAAGGCAAGTATCAATGAGAATGTAATACGACTTCATTACTAATGGTTATTCATGGTGAGACAGAACCTCAGCTGTTTTCCATAGCCCAGCTTGAGTCGGAATGGCAGTGAACAAAGCTAAATTGTTTTAAAATGTGAGCAGAAAAATAATCAATTCAGAACCCCTAACTAAAGCATGCTCCATCTAAAGAGGGCATTCCTTAGAAAGAACTATTGTAGCTGTGCAAATGAAAATGTTTATTAATAGGCAGTGTTTTAAAGTATTTATACCAGATCAATATTTAATATTTTGGACAATATTTTTCCATGTATAATTTATCAAATGTATTATTTAGTTTTCTATTTATTAAAAATTTATCTGGCATTTTCTTCCCAACCGTCAAGAGGCGGTTAATATTAAATTAACATTTGTTTCCTGAACACCATTTACAGTGATTTCTTAACCAGTGTCTATTACTCTTTTTGTGGCCATTTACCTGGCCATTCTTCCAACACAATGCCTTATTGACACTCTGTAACTCCTCCCTGAGAGTGACTTTACATGAGCCAGTCCACCAAGAGGTTCTCCTGGGCAAACACCAGTGAAATTAATGGCAGCTGAGAACTGAATGGAACATGTGTTCAAATCTCTCTTCAACCATCTCTCTTTATCTCACCAAGTGGCTTTGGCCAAGTCCTACTCAGTCCCTCTAACACAGGAATGGGGAACCTCTGGCCTGAAGGATGATCTTGGCCCATGGGGAGGGGGTCCAAGTTGGCCCCAAAGGCCACTTTCCACAAAGCATACCCACCTGTTCATCAGCTGGTGGTGGGAGGGCTAGATTCATTCCTGCTGAGATCTCCTTCCCAGCAGATTCCCTGTGGGTGTTTTCTTCATGTTGGTGAAACAGACCCCTGAACCCAGCAGGGTTGAACCCACAACTCATCACTTGTTGAAAGGAGGGTTTGATCCTACGGGGCACTGCTTCACCAGCATGTTTCCAGCAGGTTAGCAGAGGGTTCAGTCCTGCTTGGTTTGGCTGTGCACTTCTATTCCCCTGCTGGGAAAAGGCACACAGCACAGTATAGGGCTTTTTGAAAGCCCTTTTGCAAACAGCCTATGCTGTTCTTTAAACCTCCAGTTTTCAAAGGTTGAAAGAGCTGTTTGCAAGAGGGCTTTCACGGTTCTAGTATAATGGGAGAGGGGGGGAAACTTTTCTCTGTCCACATTCTCCACATCATACATAATTTTATTGTGATCCTTCAGGTTCATTTCCAAACAATAACACAGAAGCACAAAAGGGGAAACCTGAAAGGGAAAGCAAAAGAGTATAAATGAACTGGAGGGATTACTCTAATTGGCGTGAGTTGAGAACACTTGGGACTTACAGGATTATAGGATTCATACCTATGTGATGTTAAGACCCACTGTGTAAAGTTGGGTGAGAGGCATTATAAGGGCCCTCTAGTGCTAGGGGGAGAAGGGAGGACCTAAGACTGCATTTCAAAAGTAGGAATCACTCTATGCCTGACAGCAAATGAAAAGTGAAACAGTCGAGGAGAAATTGCCCATAATGAGGTCTCTTACACTGCAAAAAATAATGGTTTCTGAAAGGAATGAATGGTGCTCCCATCACTTGAATCATTTTAATGCACTTGAAAATGTTTGGCCATGTGGGAAATGGGCAGCAAGACTAATTGGCATGCTTTGCTTGGCTCTTAGTAAATCAAAAATACAGAATATCACCTCTAAGTGGAAGAAAGTGGATGTGACAACCCAGGGGGGAAAAATGAATACAGAGCTTCCACCTAATTGGTGAATAATGCCACCATATCTCTCTGTCACTGTACCGAGTTCAAGAGAGACTGAAGTGCAACTGATATAAATCTTGAATTTCTAGACGCCGCAGAAATTGGTTGATAAGTTTGAAAAGAGTGGATTTGCTGGGTATAAAGATGTAAATGCCCTTGCTCCTGCATAGATCTTGTATCTGTGATCCTATATGTATAATTGTACTGCTAATGGATGAGAATGCCCGTTAATTCAATGTGCATCCTTTTTAAATGACCAGAGAGCTGTGTGGTGTAATAATTCATATGTCTAGTCTGAACGATAATCTTGGTCATTTGAGTGCCCTTTTTGACCATTGCTCTCTTTTTATTTATACATACTGCTTGTTTTATGTTGCTATGGCTGTTGGCTAATGCGAATACAGTTTATCTATCTATCATATGTCTAGTTAGAAGTAGGCCCTACTGGGATTTACACCCAGGTAAGTGAACATGGGATTTCAGCCTGAACCACTGAGGAAATGTTTGACAGAATCTCCTACAAGTTTCCCATAATTAAAGTCTGCAATACTCTTCCCTGCAACAAATGCTACCTGAGGGTATAGCTGAAACTTTGGTAAAAGGGAATGAAATTGCCATTGTAAGACAGAAAAGAGTAAGTTATCAGGATAAAAAAGTGTGTGTGTGTGTGTGTGTGTGTTTGATACATGATTTCTAAACATGTGTTTCTCCTTAATAATAGCTTGCTATTCTTTCACTGACATAGGCAAGTTTTCAAACGACACCACCTTTTTCAAGCTGGTAACACCTCAAAAAATTATAGATTCTTTCATAAGGGTATCTCCAAACTGCTTATGTCGACAACAGAATGGGAGGTGAAACTCAACGAAAGGTCAAAGTGATGTATACTGGGATGAAAAATGTCTAAATTGGCTATAACCACTCAGGAAAGGGATCTTGAGGTCATGCTAGGAAGGTTTCTGAAAATGTCAACTCAGTGTACCACAGCAGAAGGGGGGAAACAACTTCTGTGTTTGGAATTAACAGGAAACAGCTCTGATCACCTCATCCTCTAAAGAGGAAAGACACACAAACAGGCAACTAAAATGAACAGGAGCATGGGAGTGTCTTTCTTATAAATGAAAGGGGGGTTTTTTGGAAGAAGGAACAAAAGAAAAGGGGACATGATACACAATGTATAAAATTATGTATAGCATGGAATTTTTTTTTTAAATTGTTTTAATTGAACAGCATAAATACAGTGGTACCTCGGGTTACATACGCTTCAGGTTACAGACTCTGCTAACCCAGAAATAGTGCTTCAGGTTAAGAACTTTGCTTCAGGATGAGAACAGAAATTGTGTTCCGGCGGCGCAGCGGCAGCAGGAGGCCCCATTAGCTAAAGTGGTGCTTCAGGTTAAGAACAGTTTCAGGTTTAAGAATGGACCTCCAGAACGAATTAAGTACTTAACCCGAGGTACCACTGTATACAAGAAATATAGAACAGGAACAGAACCACCAGCAAAGCCAGAATAACACTATACTACTAACCCACAACAGAATTGTCAGTAAAATTTAAAATTGCAATGTCGTAAATCCACAATTTGTATCCAAGATGTATTTCCTAAACCTGTAACGCTGAATAAAACACATCTATTCCCTCCTAAACAAATGACTAGCATAGCACATTAGCAACCTTCTTGCTCCACAATTCTGTCTGAGACTGGCCTGCTTACAAAGCAGTGAGAATTGAATGCAACTTCCTCCACAACCTCTGTCAGCTGATCCTAACTGGCCCAGGAGACCCAATACTCTCCTACTGCTTCCCAAAGAGCCACATGGACAGCTGTGTGGGCTGCTTGTCATTCCTTCTTAGGTCTCCTGTGCTAATCATGTATGGAAGCGCTCCAACCACCAGAAAGCTTGAGTTATGTACCATACATAGGAATCTTTCTAAGCTAGATAACATATGTAAAGTGTTTTGAGCACTCAGAGAATTGGTATATACACTTTTAAATATTATTAAGCTCCCCACCTCTGTGTGTGCATAATTTTGATAAACTAAGGTTCATGCATGCAAAGACCATGTACCACTGATGGGATTGTGCTAAGCAAACCACAATTTAATACAGAGGTAGAAATTAACACAAAAATACAAAAGTAGAAAATCCATACAAGACTAAGAGAAGACTAGAACAAGCAGAGACATCACACCACTTTCTAATATACATACAAAGAAGCATTTTGTCCTGGTAGATAATTAATGTAATCCATAATCCAATTTTGTGGCCAGATGTCTTTCCCTAGTAACCTAATTCCAACTTCTGCAAAAAATAATAATAGCAGTAATAATTGGCAGATACACTGCATTGAGTGCTTGAAACATCAGCTCAATAACTTCATATCTATTTTATTCCACAGAGATCCAGAGCTAATGTGTGGTTGGCAAATGAGAGAAGTGATTTCTCTGGCTGCATTGAAGTTCAATCTCTTTCTTTTTCATTTCAGTTAACTGAGGTTGACTTTTGAATGGCGAGATCTGTCAAAGGAGATTTCTGAGAAAATGAGAGGTTCAGCCAGTGGCGCTCTTAGAGAAAGGGCAAAAATTAAAGCACATTTCTGTTGTGCCACTCCAAGTCCAAAGGGCCTGGCAGAAACTCTTTGACAAGAATGAATCCATCTTGGCTGTGCTTGGCTTGGGCACATATTCCACTGAGTTGGATGCTTCCCATAATAATAATTAAACTGAAGATGCATACCATCCAACTTTTTCAGACCTAAAACCAGGACGCTGTGCTACTGGGCGAGTCCAGTGACCCACACCTCGCTCTCGCTCTCTAAAGAACACTTTCCTTGGGGTGAGATCTTGTGGGGTGAGAGTGAACAAGTGTGAGAGGAATGGAAAGAAAGCCTCACAGCAGACGCGAAAATATGAGGGAAGGTGTATGTATTTGTGAATGGAGCAGAAAAGAGCGATAGAGGGAACTGAGTGAATCATGCTGATGCAGAGGTAATGGGTTGTGACTGTGAGAGGAAGGAGGAAAGAGAAGGGGATGAAGAAGCAATGAAATGAGGGAAGTAGCAGAGAGGCTACAGAAGGGATAGAGTCAGGGCCGGCCCACCTATGAGGCAAGGTGAGGCAACTACCTCAGGCAGCAAGATCCACAAGGGCAACAGATTCTGACGTAGATCTTCCCCTCCCCTTCTTCCTGATGTAGATCTTCCCTCACCTCCTTTTCCCTGGTGGGGAGTGGGCTGACATTTTGGGATCTGCCTCAGGTGCCAAAATGTCTTGGGCCAGCCCTGGTTGCAGTGAGGGAAGTGTAACCTGTAAGGGCATTGGTAGTGTGGTTGGTTCACAGGCTCTGGCCAGCAGGGTTAGGAAGGGAAGCAGTAGGGAAGGAAGGCAGAAAGCTTTTCTCCCAGTGGAGGGCCAAAGGAGCAACAGCAGAAATAGAATCATTACAGCAGAACCGTGACTGCATTTTGAGGAACGGGGTGATAGGAACCTTGAAACTGAACAAACTGTTCATAAAGCATGTCTGAGGATGAGAGGCCTCCTGAGCTTGCCAGAGGAATAAGCTTATCAGTTGTCTCTGAGAAATAAGAGGCACTGGTGCTCTGAAAACATTTGCACCCTAAGAAAGAGGTCACATATGGCTTAGTGTTATGTGAGAACCCTGCTCAGAAGCTTAACTATGGTTTCTTTACTGCCAGCAGACTACAATCTGAAGCTATGGTTTGTTGCTGGGTGTGAAGTTCCTCATCTTGAGCTTGAAGTTTGAAAGCAAGAGGTGTGTAGTTATGCCCCAGGAGGGTGAACTGGGCAACATGATCCCATGCACCATTTGAATGCCTGATCAAAAACATGTCAGGGGTAGAAAAGAAGGAGCCTCTGGACTTAAACCTACACAAAGCAGTTCCCTAACGACTCACTCAGCCACAAGAATCAGGCATGCCATGAGATATTTGTCTACCTTCAGCTTCCATACCAAACCCAATAATAGGAACATGTGGCCCTTGTGGTGTAAAAGGTAGCTTACATTTCACATGCAGAAGGTCCCAGGTTTGAATTCAGCATACAATCTCACACTAGGAAGCCTGAGGTGGGATGGGGTATCCTCATCCAGGAACGCCTGAGCCAAGCAAGAGGAGTGCTACATGGGCCAATAGCCTGACTCCTGCAGTGGATAACTTGGCCCTGCATGGGATAGCTCACACTCTCCTACTGAAAACATACGTGACTTCTCTCTCTCTCTCTCTCTCTCTCTCTCTCTCTCTCTCTCACACACACACACACACACACACACACACACACACACACACTTTTGCCCCAAAGTCGTCTTCTGGATATTTCTCATGTACATACGTACCCTTAAAATGTACAACTAGTAGACCTAGAAGAAATATTTTAGCCCAATTCTTGAATAATTTTCCATTTGCAGGTCATTTTTATGATAACTTTTTTAAAAAAGTGATCACCCACTTGCAGTCTGAAATGAAGTCTTTTGCCACCTAATTCTGATGCGTATGTAGACCAGGTCTAATCCCCCCCCCCATGAGAGCCCTAAATTTTACTAATTTTTCTTTCCCCTTCTCTTCCAGCCAGCATGGTTTAAAATCATGCCCTTTCTTATCTACATGGCATATCTAAAAGGTTAATCAAACTATGTTTTAATAACAAGTCTTTTCTAACCCACTAAACGTCCCTCTTTTTGGATCCAGTGTTTGTTAGGACTAATTGTGCTTTCCAGATAAAGTCTTAATTTGCTTGGGGAAAGGTTAAAAGATTGGCTTCATCAAAGCATTGTAAGTAAAGAACAGCAACTAAAGTGTGAGGTAGTTAAACAACTGAAACGTCTTGGTAGCCAAATCTGAAAAGGAAATTGTCAAGGCCAATTGTCTTGTGCCTTGAAGGCATGTATGCAGTCTGACAACTTGTGAAGTGAAAACCAAAATGGAACATGAAATGTCAGATTTAGAGAGAACTTCTAAAACTCAGCCAGTCCAAAAACATCCCTGTATGATTGTTAATGTGACTAAGGATTTTTAATGTACTTTTCGTAAGTGTACTGCCTTGAGGCTACAGAAATTCCCAGAGCAAATATGAATTTTTAAGAGAGAAGAGACTGAGCATATCTACTGCCTTTCCAAACGATTAAAAAAAAGACAAAAGGAAGCAATTTTCTGACTCATCAGTGTTTTGTTTTGTTTTTCAGAGATGTTGTAAAAATAGTTACTCTGAAAACAAACATACATATCATTTTGTAGGACACAAAACTATACAAGATACAGACTAGACTGGATTAAATAGATGGCTTCTATACTGAAAACTTCTGCCAGACACAATCCATTCAACAACTTATGTGAATTATTATCAGAGTTGTCACCCAGCTCAAGAAAAATGAGGTAAAAAATTGTATAAGTTTCAGTCAATCAACTGTATTTGCATAAATGTGAATAGACATAAAACCAATCGTCCTGAAAGAAAAGAGTGTGCTTTCAGGGCCAAGTTTGGAGGAATAAAGCCCCACTAAGAACAATGAGGCTAACTCCCAAGGAAAATGGAGGGAACTGCAACCCCTTCCTCTTTCTCAAACCCTGGGGTTGAGGGAAGAAAATGACAGGTACCAACTCCTAAAAGGGGGATGTGAGAGAGCTCTCGTTGATTAATCAGACTGAACAACCAGCATGCAATGCAATGTTCCCAGCCAAATATGAACTAAAATAAATAATCTTAAGCATCTTTGCTCAGAAAAAAGTCCTATTTAAATCCAATGGGGCTTGCTCCCTCACAAGTGTACTTTAAGATTGCAGCTTGGAGGCTGCAACCCAGTGTACCACAGTAACCACTTGGTTCACTATTCTAGAACAGTTGTGGCTTTGTATATGGCTGCAGTTCCGTGCTGTGCACCACTGATGTCTTCAACCGCCAATGCACCAATTACATTAGTTGGACCGATCATATAGTACAAGGTGGTCCAACACGCAGCTGGGATAATAGCAAAAGAGGGCCATTTCTCTAATAGCAGGGAGAACTTTCCTACTGCAAGATGCACACTACATCTAGACTCCTTGCCTACATCCAGTTTCTTTGCAATTTTTCCCACAGTGTGAGTCTCAAATGCCCAGGCAGAAATTCAAATTTATGTCTTGCAGGAGATCTTGAGCTGGGTATGTCATTATTGCTTGGATTTAAACGCCTGGCTGAATAAATTAATAGGCACCATGTATCTTACTCTGCCTTCATTCCTACTATCACAGTGCAGGAAATTATTTAACAAGAGCAGTTAGTACTAATTTGCGAGACTTCTGATACCAGAGGGCTGCTTCAGAGATTATGATTTTCCTATTAAAATAAGAAAAAGGGGGCTTGCTGTGCCCTCACCATTACAACTCGCTGCCAAATCTCGCTGTCCTCTCAGCCAGCTTAACCCTTGGATGAATTAGTGTGGGCTGTGTGTTTGCTATATGTACATGTTATGTTAATTGGCTGTCTTAAAGGCTAAAAGGAGGGGAGTTTTCAAGGGCTCTTTGCCTGCTTACTGGTGTGTGTATGTGTCTCTGGATTTCACACCATAGCAAAATGCGGATTCAAGCCAGTCTATCTCCCCATTAATGTAGGGGCATCCATATGATGTCCTCCCCATCCGAGTATTATCCCAGATCTCCCCCTCCCTTAAACGTGACATTTTTTCATTCCTTGGAATGTCCGGAAATGGCCAGGATTGAAGGTGGAAAGGACTGGAACAGCACTGAGATGGAGTCCAGTGTGGACATGCCCTTTGACCTGTGAAATAAAGCCTCTCATCCTTTGCGTGGACAGGCGGAGTCCCCAGATCCCGAGCGGTTCCCCCCCCCCCGGTCATGTGGAATAACGACTCAAGACAACGTGCTATGGGATTAAATTGGCCACAATTTTATTAAATTTCAAATGTGGGTAGACCTTGGCTCAGGCATTGGGCGTTCTCCCTCCCCAGTCCCTAGCCGGGGACCTAGGGAGCATCAGGGTTATCCAGTGTTTGTGTGGGGGATGGGCTGGCTCTGGAGAACATATGTTTAATCAGAGATAGCCGCTCCCGTTACGCCGCCGCTGCAGGAGAGAGCAATGACGACCTTTCGGACACCGCAAAGAGGAAGATGGACTAAAGGCCTGATACTGCCACCTGAGACCGCAAAGATTGCGGTCTCGCCACCAAGACTACCTACATCTGAAAAGCCCCTTTGCCATCCTCCAACCAGTCAATCAGGCCATGCCTGATGTCGCTCAGCCAACGCTCGTTACCAAGGTCCGATAGGTGCAAGCCATCGGGCCGAAATAGCTCCTTCATGTAAACTTTAATGTTGGGGTGTTTCACGACCCGACCTCCCATGTGAGTGGTTGCAGAGCGCACTGCCCTATTGATTTTTTCAACAGTGTAATTAAGTCTAGTGGGTTTGATGTTGCCACGCCAATGCAAGCGTGGCAGAAGTTCTGACCAGAAAATCATGATATTGGGGTGAGTGGCATGTACGCTTTCCAGGTCTGCGATCGCTGTTTTGATCAGAATTATGCTTTTACGAACGACCAAGTCATTTTCGCCGAGGTGGAGCACAACTGCGTTTGGTGGGTTGCGGAATGCAAGCTCGTGACGTAACCAAGGGAGCAGGGCATCCCATCGCATTCCATGTTGTCCGAACCAGGAAATGGAGACCTTTGGCTGCAGACCCAGATGTTCTCTGGCTGGACCGGTGGTGGCATGAGCGGCCGCCCAATGCACTATGCTGTGGCCGAAGATCCACACATGTTTGGGGGTCGAGCCTGAAAGAAAGGATTATATGGTATCTGTCAGTGCCTGCTGGTTGTATGCAGTTGCATGCAGCCACCAGCTCTGGAGCCAAGTGAGGATTCCTAGGTAAGATCCTCCCTCTATTGTGTGGGCAGGTAATCCCTCCCCTACCTGGCCTGGTCTCCTTGGCAACGCTTCCCCCAGGTGGGATTGGACAACTGACTCAGGTAGGCGGAGACCTCCAGGTTTCCCACCTGAGGGAAGGCAAAGCCAAGCCTATGCTGATGGAGCCGCTCCAGATCCAGGGGCTGCGCGCGTCTACGCAAAGGGTGCCCCCCGTTTTAAGCAGGGAGCGGTCATTCCCAACAAGTCAAACTAGAACACCATCCGCAAATACATCTAACCCAAGGATGGGGGAACCTGTAACTCTCCAGATGCTGTTGGACTCCACCCCTCATCATCCCAAGCCAGCATAACCAATGGTCAGGGATGATGGGAGCTGGGGTGTCCAACAACATCTGGAGGGACACAAGGTCCTAAACCCTAAACTTAAGTCTGGTGCTGGGCATGTGCGAATGCATTCAAATTCAGTGTCATATATTTGGCTAAGTCACTTTGCTTAGTGACAAAGCACATGCTGTGTTTACTAAAAGTCCCAGGTGTCATATCCACTTCATACATTTAAAGCACATGACTTCCCACAAAGAATCCTGGGAACTACGGTTTATCTTCCGCAGAACTACAGTTCCCAACACCTGTTACAAACTAAAGTTCCCAGGATTCTTTGGATTAGACCACTATTCCTTGCATCTCCGTTAAAAAAACCAATAACAATGCTCAAGTACAGGCTGGGAGGACATCTGCCTAACAACTTGGATATCCACCGGCAGTCAGAGAAGACAATATTGGTCTAGACTCTAGATGGACTGACTATCTGACTCAGTGTCAGGAAGCTTCATACGATCATCTGAATAAACCCCAACCTGATGCCCTCCAGATTTTTTGGACTATGACGCCTATCAACTCCAGCCAGCATGGCCAATGATCAGGGATGATGGGAGTTTTATCCAGCAACACCTAAAGGTGACTGATTGAAGCCAAACTTCACGACAATTTTAACTTCCATCATAACATCAGGTTGGTGGTTTTAAAGTGCACTCCACTCCTATATTGGATCCAGGCCATGAAGCATATGAGCTATTAAAGCTTTGGTGTGTCTTAATAATTGGATTGTACAACACCTAGTCCCTTTTGCTATAAGTGTGATGCTAGATAATAAATATGCAATTTGTCACTTCCGTGCCCAGAACAGATGTACCTCACAGGGACTTTAAAATGCTAGTTATTTCCTGCATTTTCATCTTGTTTCTTCTCAGGAGGTTAAGCAAGAGAACTACAGAATCTTTTGTCAGGGAAACGAGTTGCGGAGAACCGAAAGCATGTACAAAATAAAAGCAGTGTGGAGAAGGGGGAAGTTAAATCAGGATGTTTTCGCCGTGTGCGTCAATGGTTGTACTATGTGACATCTTGCCAGATTTTGTATCCTTTTTCATGGAGATCGGCAATTTGTTATAAAATGAATTGCATAGGAAAGAGGGTGAAAGGGATGAATATAGGGAAAAAAGAAGAGAGCAAGAAACTGAATGGCAAATAAATACAGATAAGAGATCCCACATTTGTTGTCCAGAGACAAAGACATGCTCAGTAGGATTTGCTCCTTAGTAGGAATATTTAGGATTACAGCTTTAATGAATTCTGTCTCCTCTTCTTATGAAGATGAATACTGTAGTCTGGTAAGAACAAGACTATGTATTCCAAAACTGTTTGGTCCTTAAAAGATTTACCAGGAAGATTTACAAGAAAGTATCAGTTAATAAAGGACATTTGGGGATAGCATTCCCCCCCTTCATGTTTGTTTTTAGTAATTTGATTAAAGAATAAAAGGAGAATTCCCTGGACGCTTAGATCCAGGTTTGGGGCAAGTACTCTTTGGTGAGAGAGCCCCAGCAGTGATTTAAAATCACAAAAGGTGCATCAAAAGTAAAGCATGGAAATACAGGGTGTTGGACCTTTAAAATATCCCCTTCTAAGTCTCTTCCAAAGTTACCCACTTCCCTTAGCATAGAAAGAGACCACACATTTGGTAAGTTAAAACTGGTTTACTTTCAAACTATTCAAATGTCAGATTTGTGTGCTTTTCTATACAGCAGTAAGAAAAGACAGGCAGTTTAACTTACAAAAAGTGGTAGGTGTTTCTATGTTACTTGTACAGAAACACAAAGATGGCTTGCTAAAGCCATGCAGTCTGGGCTTCGAGCAACCAGACCCAGACCTCCTTTTTGGAAGGGTTACATGTTGGAAAGAGAGAAAACAAAGAGTTTGGTAAACCTTCTTCCGAAGGAGGAGAAGAAGAAGAAGAGGAGGAAGAAGAAGAAGAGGAGGAGTAGGAGTATGGCTTTGATATCCCGCTTTATCACTACCCGAAGGAGTCTCAAAGCGGCTAACAATCTCCTTTCCCTTCCTCCCCCACAACAAACACTCTGTGAGGTGAGTGGGGCTGAGAGACTTCAGCCCAAGGTCTGAGTGACTAGCCCAAGGTCACCCAGCAGCTGCATGTGGAGGAGCGGGGACGCGAACCCGATTCACCAGATCACGAGTCTACCGCTTTTAACCACTACACCACACTGGTGAGGGGGTGTAGCCTAGCTAAGCCTGGCAGGACAGCTTACTCTATAGTCTTAACCCCTTCGTGCATTAATTAGAGTAAAGCATGTTGGTTATATCAAGCTAAATCTAACCCAAAATTCGGATCACATGTGATTATTTCTAATCAACGTATTAGCCATATACACTGAATAACTGTTAATGGTTTATGGAATAGGTATGTGTCATGAACCAATACTCAGATTCCTGCTCCTTTTAGAAATGGTCTTTGAAGTCCTTATCTTTTCAGAGCCATCATCACCAGAAATGACCATGAAAGCCAGTCCTCCTTCAGCCTGAGAAAGTAGCCTCTAGGTTAGATTACTGCAACCTATTATACTGTACATGGGGCTGCCTTTGAAGACGGTTTGGAAAGTGTAGCTGATGCAGAACTCAGCAGCCAGATTGCTGACCAGGACAAGATGGTTTGACAACATATCATATATAGCATCTATCCTGACTCAACCTCATTGGCTACCAATTAGTTCCCAGGCTCAAATTAGTATCACTAAAGTGGTTTTTTTTTTGGGGGGGGGGAGACATTCTTGCCAGCCATGATCACATAATGATTTCTTACTTAACACAAGACCATAAATTTATCTCCTTCCTTCATCAAACTTATGATTGCGGGCTAAGACGTGTTTCCGAAAATGTCTTAGTACAGCAGTTTCTGGTTGAAAATTACCGTAATTCATTTAGAATGTCTACTGCCAGTGCTGTTAACGGCACATGTGTCGCACAATGGCATTCTCTGTGTGGAGTCTGGGTTTAAAATATTCATCACAAATTGAGACAAATATCTCCCCAAATATGTAAACCTATCAGAAGGCCTAATGCAAAATATATATTTGTTAAAGCTCATTTGACATCCCTGAGAACTTAAATTATTCATTAACAGCATTCATTTTCAGAAAATGCTGCTCATTTCCTCTTGAGGCTGGCATTAAAAAGGGGAAGAAAAATATAAAAATGCAGCAAAGCAGGAGGCAGTATTGCAAATATTATAAGAAGAGATACCAGAGGGAGAAACTGGTTCTCAAAAGTGCCAGCTGCTGATTTTTAGTGTAGCTCAGTGCATTTTGGAACTGAAGTGGGAAGACTTGAGTCTTCCTCCTGATTTCAGACAGACAGGCCAACATTTGTGCGAGTTGCTTCAGAAAGTCTGATCTTGCTCCTGAAGAAGGGACCTCCGTTCCAGATAATGGAGTTACAATAATATTAATAGTGGTTGGGCACTTCTGAGAACTACTTTTGCCTGCTTTTCCTCTTTTTGGACTCTGTATACACCAAAGATTTAAAGCACATCCCCCCCTCCCCTAAAAAGGAATCATGGGAACTACAGTTTCTTAAGGGTGCTGAGAATTGTAGCTCCATGACAGGTTCCTAGGATTCTTGGAAAGAGGGTGTGCTTTACATGGATGAAGCTTATGTAGAATTTTGGTGCCTCTCTTCTGGTGTGGGTGGATGTGCTTCAAATGTTGTCGTTTAGTCGTGTCCGACTCTTCGTGACCCCATGGACCAGAGCACACCAGGCACTACTGTCTTCCACTGCCTCTTTGTCCATGGGGTTTTCTTGGCAGGGATACTGGAGTGGCTTGCTGGTTCCTGCTCCAGTGCTTCAAATATTATCGCCAAAAAAGAGAGAACAAGCTTGATCTAAGTTGATTGCATGCATACTCACTACACAAGCAAGCTGATTTCTGCTCGGGAGATAGGAGGCTGCAATGCTCAGAACATTTTTTAAAGGGCTCATCAGGGATATATTTCATAATAGCATCATTTCGTAAATGCGTTTGAAGGCTTGTTCCTAACAAGAGCTGGCACATTTACTGACACTTGCAAACCACCTGCAAGCTGATGATCAGTTTCAATACTGACCATCAAGGGATCTTTGTTTGCCACATGGTATAAGTTCATGGCCCTTTTTCCGTAGCTCATATATATGGGTTCAGCAACCTACTCTCCCTAAACCCCCCCCAAAAAAACCACTTTTTAAAAATTTTGTGACACAGTTGCCTGTTCAAAAAACACATTAAAAACATGCATTTTGATTTGAAATGCATACCAAAAAATGTATATTTTGTGAAAACAATATTTCAGAAATAATGCATCTAAAAAAATAAAACTGGAAGTAGAAACAGCATGGAATGGATTTTGGAATGAACACACATGAAACCGCAATAGACTGGAATTTGGCATATTCACCCCCTCTACTGTTGATGGACCTGGCTAGGCCTTAGATGGTGCTGTGGTCTAAACCACTGAACCTCTTGGGCTTGCCGATCAGAAAGTTGGCAGTTCGAATCCCTGAGCTCCCATTGCTCTGTCCCAGCTCCTGCCACCTTAACAGTTTGAAAGCACACCAGTGCCAGTAGATAAATAGGTACCGCTGTGGCAGGAAGGTAAATGGCGTTTCCGTGCGCTCTGGTTAACCATCCAGGGTCTTTTACCTTTTATCTTTAAGTGTCCCTACAAAGAACTGAGTAAGGGTATTAAAATGACTTCCTGTAACTGGGTGGAGCTTGTGATTGGCCATGGACAGGTAGACAAAGTTTCAACAGGGAGCCAGCCTGGAGGAGTTAGCTCATAGTGAGATGCAAGATCACACTATGACAAGTATTCCATTTGCACCAGCAAGCATTTCAGCTTCCCAGATGGGACAATTCTCCCCCTTCTCTCCCCCCCCCCCGGCTGTTCTAGGCGTTCTCCCAACTTCCCCAGAGCCAGTTTCAGGATATGTGGGCAGAAGTGGTGAGGGAACCTAGGTGCACCTTGGTGCAGGGCTGACGAGGCTTGTTTTATGAATCCCGCTTCATATATTTTCCCATCTTGGTGAAGCTTTTGCCTTGTTCATAAACCTATGTGGTCTCAGCTTCTTTTAAATGCCCTCTAGCCTTGAAGCCATAAAGCGGTACAGGTTGGTTGATAAAGGGCAGCATAGTAATAAAATCCTCTCTGATCTGGCGGCAGCAAGTTCTTAAGCAGAGAGGAAGGGTGTAGACAGACGAGTACACTTTGTTGTGGCTCCATCTCCCAACCCCAGGCAGCACAGGACCCAGGGGTGGCTGGCAGGTGGCCATCACATATTCTATTATGTGACATTGTGACCCCTCCAAATGAAAGGTCACTTGCAATATAAGGCAACTGTACGTCACATATCATTTCTGTGCATAAAGCAAGGCAGCTCAAAGTTCATACATAATTTTCTTTTAAAAGCAGGAAATGGGATAAAGCCAGCTTCATCTATTTTGTATTTACAAAGCATTCATTCTTACTCACAGAGAAGCAACATTGCTGGTGCTGTTAATTTGTGCGACCTGACTTTCTAAAATGGCAGATAGTTAATCATTATATTTTCCCCCCCAATTCCATTTATGACATTTAATAAAATTGTTGTGATTCAGCCTTCTTCTTCTTTTAATTAACAGTGCTAATCTCGCATCTTCATAACACTTCACAACCGTTAATGAGTTCATTTCCCCAACACTCCAGTGCTTTAGATAAGGATAGTTACTAGTAATTATTTCTAACAAATGCACAGCTTTAGAGTCAGGCACTTTGACCAAGGTTAGCTTAACAACGGCCGATGCCTAAGACTCTGCCTGAACCTGAACACTGAGCCTATTTATGCAAAAAGCATAATAAATGAGAGACTGATGAACAAATCTGGGGGGCAGGGAGAGGTTCTTTTACAACACAACACCTCCCACAATCTGCTTTTCAGACCCACAAAGTTCCAAGCAGAGGTTGCCCTTGGGGACCCCTGCTATTAGATTGCCATCAGCCAACCAAATGGACAGATTTGGAATACTCCAAAGATTTTACTCCTTGAAACTGTTATGTACTGAAGTTCTCACCCTGGGCCAGCAGGGGGATACTGTAGATAGTTTTCACTCAGGTCCACATATGCAAATAAGGAATTGAAAGTGACGTTCAGTGATTGGATAGTTACAGAAAGTTGTACTGTTGTGTTGTAGTGGAGCTCTATATAAGCAGGCTGGCTGAACCCTTCAGTTCAGATCTGTTCTGGCCTGTGAATAAACAAGAGCTGTTTGAAGAATCACTGTGTCGTCTGATATGTTCTCCCACAACTTAACAGAAACAAATTAGTTAAGGTTCCCATCTAAACTTGAGACGACTTCTGCAATTGCAAGAATGGCGCAGGAGACCTGTAAGGCCTACAAGAAGCTCACAGGCAGGACTGAGTGCAACAGCACTCCTTCTACCACCTGTAATGCTCAGGGGTTATTCCTTAGCTGGTATTCAGAAGTATACTGCCTCCAACAGTAAATGTAGAACATGGCTAGCAGCAGTGCTTTTTTCTAGAAAATGAGGTGCAGGAACTCACACCTTTCTGAGATGGACAATCCTAAGTTGCTGAGCTTTTTTGTAAGGAGCATCAAAGCTTTCAGCCGTCACCCTACAACGCCAGCAGCAACTCTAAAGAAGTTTTCAAGACTGTATACATGCCATGCATTTAAAGCACATCCCCGCCACCAAAAAAAGAATCCTGGGAACTGTGTTTGTTACGGGTGCTGGGATTATAGGTGAACTACAGTCACCAGGATTATTTGAGGAAGGTGCTTTAAATGTATGGTGTGTATGCAGCAGGGCTGGCCCAAGACATGGGATCTGCTGCCTCTTTGGATCCTGCCACCTAAGGCAATCGCTTCACCTTGCCTCACGGGTGGGCTGGCCCTGGTATGCAGGCTGAATGTTTTCCCATGTTCTTAATGATTTTCCATCCCCCCCCCCTCACTTATATATTCTTTGACTTGATCGTTTGCCACACTTGGCTCCTTTGGGATAGAGAGTGGTGATCACCACCACGATCACCATCACTTAAAATTTCCTGAGGGTCTTTTCTATCTGTTGTAGCAAAATGGAATAATGCAGTGGGCTGGGTGCCATGAATTTTTTAATTGTATTTTTATAGACTTGCTGTGGACCGCTGGTATGAAGCTCACAGTCCACCAGCAGACCACAGACCACAATTTGGGGAACCCTGGGGCAGAGAAAAGGAGGGATAGAAATAAATTTATTTATTTATTTATGCATGCATGCTTGTGTTGGTTCTGCATATTTTATGCATGGTGGTACCTTCCACATTTTTCTCCACAGAGGATCATACTGAGTAAACCTGTGTCAAAAAGCTACCTAAAGCACCAAGCCTCAGCTACAAAAGCTATTCGTTTCAAAATAAGTTCTTCTGGGGCATGCTAACAGTGTATATGAAGGCTAAGCTCCCTTTGAGTCATTCATCATCTCAGATGCTAGATGTCAACTGTTCGAAGGCTCTTTTTTCCCCGTTTTCTTTTTTTGACAAAGGTTACCACACACAATCTCTTTTCCCCTGAATTGGTTCTCTGGTTACAGCAAGAGAGGTGTGTCAGGGCTGCACTTTCATTTTTATTAAACTTTCTGCCAAATGTGACAAGCTGGGGGAAAGTTCTGGGTGCAGCTGCACAGTCAACTGATTTTATTTTTTTTATCTCCTCTCCCCCACTTCCTCCTCTTTAAACCTCCGTCTCTGGATGAAAGTTTTCTGTGTTTGTCATTAAGAAGGAAAAAGAATAAAGACGGGTAACTGAGCTCCATTTCAGATAGCCTGATTAAAACCTACTGATGTCTTCAGCTTTCAGCCCAAAGTCAACTCTTCACCTACATTCAGGTGTCAGGTGATTTTTTAACTTTTTTAATATATCAAAAATCTACTAAGAGCAGTCAGTCTGCATCAAATCACAAAATAAAGACCACAGTTTGCTTCCTGCTAGTTCATAGGAACTAGTTATCTTACCATCAAATTCTATAGTCTCCAACATAATAGAATTGTTATAGGTTTGGGGGAGGACCCCCCCTACCTGTAGAAATTAATAAATGGTAGGATTTTGATGATTTGGGATATGAAGGGAGAGATACAAACTGCAGAGGGCTTCCTGGGCTAGCCTATGCAAAATGACCTAGCCAAGGTAGTGCCATTAAGAAACAATAGAGGGCTACTGAGTCTAGTGCCAGCTCTGTTTCAACCAGACCTCTCTTTGTAAAGTAGGACCTTATTCTTCCTACATTTCAGATACATCCATCATCACAGCCCAGAGCTATGATCTGAAGATATGTGTTGTAACAACTTTGTTGAAGCAGTTCTGGGTATGGTCAGTACCTGAATGGAAGATCACCTGGGAATCTGATCAAGCACAACTTGAGGAAAGGTGACATACAAATAACTGATGTAATAACTTTACATCCATATGCTAATGAAGTATATGAGATCTTATCAAGAGAGAGGCTTTATGACGCAACCAAATGGAAACCTAATTACTCAGAATCTGATTCAATTTCTTTGTAGGTTTCAAATTCAAATTGATGTTTTGCTTTCAGGTAAACGCTGAAGATGTGGAAGGGGGAGGGAGGGGAGAGAAAGAGAAGTTGTCAGTGGAAATGATCTGATTTAAAGTGTTATCAAAAATCAGAACAAAAGTACAAGAACCGTTCTCTGCACAGGGGCTCAGTGACCCAACAGACTCTTCACACTATGATACCTGTGATTCTACTCTTTCCCCCCTTTTGTCGTCTGTAAAGCGACCTTTAAGAAATAATTCCAAAGCAAAGGTGCTAAGGATTTATGATCAAATAAAATGGCATGCTATGAATTTTGCCCTCCCTTCTGCCAGCATCCTAGCAGAAGTGAGAGCAAAAACAATGCCATCTAATTGGCTGCAGGTGTAAACAAAATGAATCCAGACCATTCTGTGCTTTTCAATCACCTATGCAACTCAAATTGCCAGAAGCTACATTCCTTTTACGTTTCCATAGCAACAACCCATCCTGCAATTGTCAGTAATTAAAATTAGCTCCACAATTTAGCATAATTCCACAAGGCTCTGCTATATCGTATAAAGGTAGTGGAGATGATGCCCGATTTGCAAGTCTAACAAACACAATTGGATCTCCTTCTTTTGTAGCTCTGTTTAAGTCAACTGAACATCAAGTATAAGAAGCTGTGGGTGATATTTGCAACTCTGGAGGAACTGTTCAAAATATTATTTGAGATGTTAATCTAAGCATTGGAGTAATCCTTTGGTTGAAATTGCATAGTAAGTGGATACCTTTAAGGGCCAAAATAAATGATAGACTGGACACATGTATGCATTTAATGTTTCAGATTTTTGTTATTTATAGAGCGATCACTGGTGGGGGTTGCAGTCTCAGGACTGGGGCTGCACCAGTGAGAGGGTTAATTATTTCCTCTGTGTTAAGTTGTGGGCAAACATATCAGACAACACAGCAATTCTTCAAACAGCTCTTCTTTATTCAGATGCCAGAATAGAACTAAACTGAGGGGCTCAGACAGCCTGCTTATATAGAACTCCAGAAAAATGTAACTGTTGCCATTTTCTAAAACTATCCAATCACTGAATGTCACTTTTCGATCCTTCATTTGCATAACTATCTACAGTATCCCCCTGCTGGCCCAGGGTGAGAACTTCAGTACATAACACCCCTCCCCACCGAGATAAGGCGTTGGTTACAATCGTAATGGTTTCCTTATATACAGCACTACACGTAATGGTTCAATTAGGCACAACAGGATATCGGTTACATTTCCCATACTTAGACCAACAGTGATACATGTCCAACAACATAGTCCTTTAAATAAGTTGGGCGCTAGGAAACTCTGACAGACCTCCGGGGACTGGTAGCCAAGTCCGGGGGGCCACCCAATTCTTGCTGAGGCTGTGGTGCAACCCTAGGTGGCATTGAAACCAAATCCCCTGGATCCGCTGCTGTGGGTGGAGCCTCCGCAAGTGGAATGGTCTGAGCCTGTGGTAAGTCTGGCAGACCCTCTGAAGCGGCTTGGTTCGGCTCCACGCTGGCAGTTTGCGAGGGAGGTGTAGGTGAAGCCTCGCCATCTGTAAGTGTCTCTTCCGGAGCCACGAGCGCAGTTGGGGGCACCACGGTAGTGTCCAAGTCCCCAACCCTGCGCCTAAGCTGGTCTATGTGCCGGCGCCACAAGCGTCCGTCTTCGAGTGCCACCTGGTATGAGCGAGGTCCAGTGACTCCCACTACTGTGGCTGGCACCCAAGGAATGTCCCCCACATAGTTCTGGGCAAAGACCTGGTTTCCTGGAACAAATGACCGTGGCGCGTTGGCACAGCCTGGGGGTTCGGCCATGGCAAAGTCCGGGTGCAGCCGGTCGAGCGATGACCTGAGGAGGCGGCCCATAAACAGTTCAGCAGGACTCCGCCCTGTGGCCACATGAGGGGTGATGTGTTGCACGAACAAGTATTTGGCGACCCGCTCATGCCAGTCTTCCCAGTCCAGGCGCGCCAGTGCCTCTTTTGCCGAGCGCACCATTCTCTCCGCTTGCCCGTTGCTGGATGGATGAAATGGTGCTGTTAGGGCATGGCGGATGCCCAGTCCCAAAAGATACCGCTCAAAAGTGCCTGACGTGAACTGCGCGGTCCGTTGTTGGAGACAAGGACATCAGGACACCCATGCGTCGCAAACAGGCCTCACAGCACCCAGATGACGGCCTCGGTAGTGGTGGAGGGCATCAGGGCCACCTCCAGCCATTTGGAATAGGCGTTCACCACTACCATAAAGGTCCGGCCGTGAAAGGGGCCGGCCAGATCTATGTGCACCCTCGACCAGGGTGTCTTTGGCGTCTCCCAGGAGTGTCCCTTAGCTGCCGGTGGTGCAGGCCTCGATTCTTGGCACGCTTGACAGGTGGACACCCAGGCAGTGATGGCATCGTCCATGTTAGGCCACCAGACGTAACACCGAGCCAACGCCTTCATTTTTACGATTCCCGGGTGGCCAACGTGCAGAGCCTCCAGGACACCTTGACGGAGCCTTTGGGGAATCACGACGCGGGCTCCCCACAGCAGACAGCCGCGATGAGCCGAGAGTTCATGTTATCTGGTTGCAAACGGTTGGAACTCCAATGCAAAAGGTCCTTGTGGCCACCCCCTCCACACCCAATTGAGCACACGGCTGATGGTGCGATCCTGGGCAGATGCGGAGGCCACAGTGGCAGCCGATACAGGCGCTGCCGGAAGATCCTCAATCAGGAGGAGTGATGAAGCTGGAGCCGGGTCTTCCAAAAACGCTGGAAGAGGGCAACGGCTGAGGGCGTCGGCATGGCCCATCGATTTTCCCGGGCGATGGACGAGCCGGTAGTGGTAGGCAGCCAGGAAAACAGTCCATCGCAGCATGCGCGGCGAGAGGACCGGTGGAGTTGGACGAGAGAGGAGGCCCAGGAGCGGCTTGTGGTCAGTGATGAGGTCAAAAGTCCTGCCATAGAGGTATTCATGGAACCTCTTCACTCCAGCCACAAGTGCCAGTGCCTCCTTGTCGAGCTGGCTGTAATTCCGTTCAGTCAGAGACAGCGTCCTGGAAAAGTAGACGAGCGGTGCTTCTCTTCCGTCTGGAAAACGGTGACTAAGGACAGCGCCGATGCCAAAAGGTGAGGCGTTGCAGGCAAGGACCAGCGGCCTGGCTTCACTGTACTGTACCAGCACACTGTCCGATGAAAGGAGAGCCTTGACCGCGTTGAAGGCCGCCGTCTCCTGATGACCCCAGGACCAAGGCGTCTTTGTGCTGAGGAGTCGGTGAAGAGGCTCAGCCACCGTGGCTTTGTGGGGCAGGAACATGTTATAAAAGTTCAGCAGCCCCAGGAACACCTGCAACTCCGTCTTGTTCTTTGGGATGGGGGTCTGCTGGATAGCGCGGATCTTGGATGTGGTTGGGTGAAGGCCAGAGGCGTCGATAAGATAGCCCAGGAACTCCACCTGTGGAACGGCGATCTGGCACTTCTCTCCCTTTACCTTGAGCCCAGCCTTTTGGAACCTGGTCAGCACGGCACGGAGGCGCTCGAACAGCTGCTGGTGTGAGTCTGCGGACACCAAGACATCATCAAAATATGGTACCACGCCCAGAAGCCCTTGCAGGAGATGCTCCATAAGGCTTTGGAAGATGCCAGGAGCCACACTCACCCTGAACTGCAACCGGCGGCAACGGAATGCCCCTCGGTGGGTGACGATCGTCTGGGCCTCAGCAGTGGCATCATCGACGGGCAGTTGTTGATAGGCTTGGGCAAGGTCCAGCTTAGCGAAGACCTTACCCTCACCCAGGGAATGCAGCAGGTGTTGGACAACAGGAACCGGATAAGCGTGCTGCTGAAGTGCCTTGTTGATCGTGCACTTGTAGTCAGCGCAGATTCTCACCGACCCATCTGGCTTGACAGGCGTGACGATGGGGGTTTCCCACTTGGCGTGGTCAACCGGCTCCAAAACTCCTTGGGCGATCAGCTTGTCCAGTTGTTCGTCCACCTTAGCCTTAAGAGCAAAGGGAACCCAGCGTGGCTTTAGCTTGATGGGGGCGACTTGTGGATCAAGGCTCAAGGAGATGGGCGTACCTGTATATTGCCCCAAAGTGCCGTCAAAAACCTCGGCAAAGTCTTTGACCAGACCCTCAGTCTCTGCGTTAGAGATGCAGTTGATGCCGGTGACTTCCAGGCCAAGGGTATCAAACCAGTCTAGCCCTAGGAGGCTTGGCCGCTGACCTTCGACCACCACCAGTCAGAGCAGGCCTGAAAAATCCTTGAAGGCGATCTGGAACCGGCCAACGCCTACCACGGAAATGTCGTTTCCCTGGTAGTCTCTCAGGTGTATGCGGTGAGAGTCGAGTTGTCTTTTGGACACTCTGGGTACCAGTCTTTTGATGGTGCTCCAAGACACGATGGACAGGGCAGACCCGGTGTCGATCTCCATGTCACATGGAGCTCCTTCAATGAGCACCGTGACGTTCAGCTTGCGTCGCGTAGGCAAGTCGGTTTGGCCAATCGTGGTTCCAGACGGGCAGCGGCAGTTGGTGAGAGCGAAACAGCTTTCCTTGGCAGACTGGAGTGAAGACTTGGACTTGCGAGTCGGTGAAGGGGGGGTGGCAGACGGAGCCGATCGGCAGACCTCAGCGATTTGGCCCCTTCTGGAACACGTCCGACAGATGGCGTCTCTGAATCGACACTTGGCGCGGGAATGGTTGCCTCCGCAGCCGGCACATTCTGGTTGGCCCTTGGACTTCTGTTGGAACTTCCTGCGCTTCCACTTTGCCTGGTGCACGTCATCGTCGTCACTGGAGGATGCCTCATCACTGCTGGCCTCTTCGTGATGCACTGGAACTGGCTTCCTAGCAAGACACGAGCTGCTGAACTTGCGGATCTCCTGGGCGGAGCGTTCAGCAGCTTCTGAGGCCACAGCCTCCTCAATGGCTTTCTGTAGCGTGAGGTCTGGCTTGGCGAGGAGACGGCGTTGCAGATGGATGTCCCAGACCCCGCAGACGATTCGATCCATCAGGGCATCGTCTAAGTCTTGGAACTCGCAGTGCATTGCAGCCTGTCACAGGGCAGTGGTGTAGTTGTTGATTGACTCCCCCTCTGCCTGGTTCCGGTGGTAGAACGCATGGCGGGCAGCAATCTTGGACGGCTTTGGTGCGTAGTGGTTGCGGAGCTTTTCTTGGATCGTGTCCCACGGTGTTGCCTGGACTGCTTCAGGTGCAACCAATGCTCGGGCCGTCTCAAACACCTCAGGCCCACAGAGGCTGAGGAATAGGCCCCGCTTACGCTCCTGTGATACTTGCGTCAGCTCGTTGGCTTGGAGGTAGCAGTCAAACCGAGCGAGGTAGGAGTCCCATGATTCAGAGGCTGGCGCAAATGGCGGTAGAGGCACAAGTGAAACCATGATTCCAATGCCGGCGTGAAGGGCGATGGATGGAACACCGTGCTCTAGCCAGAACAGTCAGCTCTGAATTGGTTCTGTTCAGTGATTTCGCTCAGTGATTCAGCTCAGTGATTCAGCTCTGCTCAGAGGGTTGGCTGCATCTGGCTGTGCTCTGATGTCCATCGATCCCACCTTCGTCGCCAGTGTTAAGTTGTGGGCAAACATATCAGACGACACAGCAATTCTTCAAACAGCTCTTCTTTATTCAAATGCCAGAACAGAACTAAACTGAGGGGCTCAGTCAGCCTGCTTATATAGAGCTCCAGAACAATGTAACTGTTGCCATTTTCTAAAACTATCCAATCACAGAACGTCACTTTTCAATCCTTCGTTTGCATACAAAACTATCCAATCACTGAACGTCACTTTTCGATCTTTCATTTGCATAACTATCTACAGTATCCCCCTGCTGGCCCAGGGTGAGAACTTCAGTACATAACACTCTGCTCCACAGTTCTGATGAAAATCAATGCCTCCCCCCCAGCTGCTATTTAGGCCAGCACTAGGAGGGAAGCTTCCATTGGCACTAAGGAATGAACTTGATGCCAATGGAAGTTGCCTTCTGGGGCAAATAGCAGCTGGCAGGGTTTATTATTATTATTATTATTATTATTATTATTATTATTATTATTATTATTATTATTATTATTATTATTATTATGACGACCCTGCTGTGGCCAAAAAGTCTTAAATCCCATGGTCTTGATCCTGTGCCCTGAGGTTGCCTTTTAAATAGCCAAGATCAGACATATTATGTGCATCACATTTGACCGTAGGTTACCACTGACACAACCTATGCTTTTTGTTAATGGGATCACTGCAGGCAACTGTAACCAGGGTATTATTAAACAGCAGCTTCAACACCACCTCCAACCTCCACACACAGGTTGTTCTTTGTGCACAGAGCCAGCAGTGTCTGTGCAATCTACAACCTCCAAAATTGGAGTCTACGTGGCAGAGGCCCACATGCACACAGCCACCTGCTTTATTCAAAATAAATGCTCAGAGAGGGAGGGTGTGCTCCACAGGTATGGTGCTGTCCCCCTCCCTCCATGCATTGATTGTATCCTATCGTCAGTCCTTTGCCCAAGGCCATTGAGTATTTCATCGTTTTTAACCTCTCTCTCGTTGCAAGTTCTCCCGTGGAACGGAATTATGGACAATGGCCAATTCAGCTTATTGTTCATCTTCCAGTGAGCAGCAAGCTTGCCAGCCAATTTAAAGAGGCTGTGAATGCATCTGAAGAGCAAAAGGAACAGCTGGAGACCTGGAAAGGTTTCACTGGCCTGATCCCAACTGAACATATGTTCCTGCTACCTAAGGGCTTCTCCAGATGACTCGTTTATTGAGCATTCATCCTGATTTGCTTCCACAGGCTTACGTGGTACTTAGGCTGTATCAGGACTTTATTGAGCTGTGGTTCTGATTTGTTTACAGGGCAATTCTATTCCATCCATCCATCCATCCATAAAGGTAAAGGTAAAGGGACTCCTGACCATTAGGTCCAGTCATGTCCGACTCTGGGGTTGTGGCGCACATCTCGCTTTATTGGCCGAGGGAGCCAGCGTACAGCTTCCGGGTCATGTGGCCAGCATGACTAAGCCGCTTCTGGCGAACCAGAGCAGCACACGGAAATGCCGTTTACCTTCCTGCCAGAGTGGTACCTATTTATCTACTTGCACTCCGTGCTTTCGAACTGCTAGGTTGGCAGGAGCAGGGACCGAGCAACGGGAGCTCACTCCGTCACGGGGATTCGAACTGCCGACCTTCTGATCAGCAAGCCCTAGGCTCTGTGGTTTAACCCACAGTACCACCCCGTCCCCCATCCATCCATAGATTTCATAAAATTAGGAAAGTAAAAAGAGCCTGCAGGATCAGGCCAATGGCCCATCCAGTCCAGCATCCTCTTCTCACAGTGGCCACACAGATGCCTCTAGGAAGCCTGCAAGCAGGAGACAAGCCCAATAGCACTGTCTCCTTCCATGGTTTCCAGCAATTGGTATTCAGAAGAATTGATGCCTCTGACCACAGAGGCAGTACACCATGAGAGAGAGAGAGAGAGAGAGAGAGAGAGAGAGAGAGAGAGAGAGAATATATCACATTGTTGTTGTTGTTGTCGTTGTTACAGTGGTACCTCAGGTTAAGTACTTAATTCGTTCCAGAGCTCCGTTCTTAACCTGAAACTGTTCTTAACCTGAAGCACCACTTTAGCTAATGGGGCCTCCCACTGCCACCGTGCCGCCCCGCGATTTCTGTTCTCATCCTGAAGCAAAGTTCTTAACCCGAGGTACTATTTCTGGGTTAGCGGAGTCTGTAACCTGAAGCGTCTGTAACCTGAGGTACCACTGTATTATTATTATTATTAAGCCCTCAAATAAATTTGCAAAATTATATATATATATATAAAACAATGAAATTACTAGTATAACAGTAAAAAAAGTATTAAAAACATTCAAAAATAATTAAAATCAGCAATAAGCTAAAAACAAGTCAACATTTAGCTTCCCTAAACAAAACTGCTTAAAGGACAGTTAGCATTTATCCTGCATTCACCCTGATTTTCCAGCAGTGCTTACATGCTTCCCTCTTAATCATTTGTTTATACCACATTTTCAATGTATTTCCCTGTCACTTTCCAAACTGCAAAAACATCTATTTTTTTTAAAACAGGTAGAATTGTTGTGCTAGCACAACAGAGCACATTAATCAAGTTTAATTTCACAAACCGGTAGTTCTTGCATGTACTTGAAACCCTCCTGTGAAATACTGCCAGTCTTGAGGCACCCTAAGGATTTGTTTCTTTACTTATAATAATAATAATAATAATTTATTATTTATACCCCGCCCATCTGGCTGGGCCTCCCCAGCCACTCTGGGCGGCTTCCATAAAAACCCAAAATACAATAAAATATCACACGTTAAAAACTTCCCTGAACAGGGCTGCCTTAAGATGTCTCCTGAATGTCAGGTAGTTGTTTATCGCTTTGACATCTGCTGGAAGCGCGTTCCACAGGGCGGGCGCCACTACCGAGAAGGCCCTCTGCCTGGTTCCCTGTAGCTTTGCTTCTCGCAATTAGGGAGCCGCCAGAAGGCCCTCGGCGCTGGACCTCAGCGTCCGGGCAGAATGATGGGGGTGGAGACGCTCCTTCAGGTATACTGGACCGAGGCCGTTTAGGGCTTTAAAGGTCAGCACCAACACTTTGAATTGTGCTCGGAAACGTACTGGGAGCCAATGCAGGTCTTTCAAGACCAGTGTTATATGGTCTCGGCGGCCGCTCCCAGTCACCAGTCTAGCTGCCGCATTCTGGATTAGTTGTAGTTTCCGAGTCACCTTCAAAGGTAGCCCCACGTAGAGTGCATTGCAGTAGTCCAAGCGGGAGATAACCAGAGCATGCACCACTCTGGCGAGACAGTCCGCAGGCAGATAGGGTCTCAGCCTACGTACCAGATGGAGCTGGTAAACAGCTGCCCTGGACACAGATTTGACCTGTGCCTCCATGGACAGCTGTGAGTCCAAAATGACTCCCAGGCTGCGCACCTGGTCCTTCAGGGGCACAGTTACCCCATTCAGGACCAGGGAATCCTCCACACCTGCCCGCCTCCTGTCCCCCAAAAACAGTACTTCTGTCTTGTCAGGATTCAACCTCAATCTGTTAGCCGCCATCCATCCTCCAACCGCCTCCAGACACTCACACAGGACCTTCACCGCCTTCACTGGTTCTGATTTAAAAGAGAGGTAGAGCTGGGTATCATCCGCATACTGATGAACACCCAGCCCAAACCTCCTGATGATCTCTCCCAGCGGCCGCATGTAGATGTTGAAAAGCATGGGGGAGAGGACAGAACCCTGAGGCACCCCACAAGTGAGAGCCCAGGGGTCTGAACACTCATCCCCCACCACCACTTTCTGAACACAGCCCAGGAGGAAGGAGCGGAACCACTGTATAACAGTGCCCCCAGCTCCCAGCCCCTCAAGGCGGTCCAGAAGGATGCTATGGTCGATGGTATCGAACGCCGCTGAGAGATCCAGCAGAACTAGGAAACAGCTCTCACCTTTGTCCCTAGCCCGCCGGAGATCATCAACCAGTGCGACCAAGGCAGTTTCAGTCCCATGATGAGGCCTGAATCCCGACTGGAAGGGATCCTTAGCATTTATATAGTATATTTCAAGTGTCCATAATACTGACTCTCCATTATCTTAATAATGCTCACAAAAGCCCTGTGTTCAGCACAATCTGCATTACCACCTTTATTTTGCAGGTGCTTAGGCTGAAAGAATTGTGCTTTGCAGGAGGCTACCTGGTGAATCTGTGATACTTCTTGATCCCGGTTCATCAGGTAAATTAAGAAAAGCCTGGATCATGGTATGAAAGCCATCTCAATGCCGCAAACACCTAATTATGCTTAGGAGTCCCTAGCCTTCCTCTGCATAGGCCAGGCATCCCCAAACTCAGCCCTCCAGATATTTTGGGACTACAATTCCCATCATCCCTGACCACTGGTCCTGTTAGCTAGGGATGATGGGAGTTGTAGTCCCAAAACAGCTGGAGGGCTAAGTTTGGGGATGCCTGGCTTAGGCTGTTGATGTTTAGCAATAAAATGGGGGGTGACCTTCTTTCTGCACATCTCAAATTCCTAGACAGTACCTTTCCTTGTCAAAGCATCTCAATTTGCATACAAATTCATTTTCACAGCATACTGGAGCAAGAACAGTCGCCATTCATCTCTCTTTTCCGTATGCTGAAAAAGGACCCAGAAAAACAACCCTACCTTGAATTGCAGAGAAAGTCAAGTAGTGGCAGAAAACTAGACATTCTTAATGCATTGGATCCAACAACATTAAAGAAAGCCTAGCAGAAATAAAACTAAAGTCCGTTGAAAATGACCTTTTAAATGTTGCGTTACTCATCTGGTCGATGTAATTAAATTGAGTGTAGCTGTTGATACATTAATCAAATGCTTCCTGATTTAAAAGCCTGCCATTTTCAGAGTGCCAGCTAGACTGGCTGAAGCCCCTCGACCCTCTTATTCTACAGCATCCCCGAGATACAATTACAAAAAGACAATTCCACAGTAAGGCCCAGGGCTTGGGGCCAATGTGTATCCAAGGAGGTGAATGTCATTGCTCAGACAATGACTTGTGGCCTCATTTAGCAGTTTCATCTTAGATGTCTACCAGCTTGCAACTTAATGAATTTTAGAGCTTCTGTTTTTCTGACAGCTTTGGTATGGAAGATTAAAGATCATATTCATAAAGCATTTTTGTTGCGCATGCTGTATGAGAGGTACAGTACTGGGATATGACATCAAATTATGTCATTAATTTTTAAACTTTTTAAAAGGGGGATATAAATGGCAGTCAGGTGATTAGAAGACCAAAGTGGCTACAATATTAAAATATATTTCCTTCAGACAGACAGACAGACAGATACAGTGGTTTGTTTTTTTCTAAAAAAATGTTTAGGGGTACTCTCCTTTTCCTACTCATATTTAAATACTGCCCCTCAATGAGGCCAAACTTAGATTGACAAAATGTTTAGGGGTATGCGTCCCCCTGTGGCCTCCCAGAAAAAAAAGCACTGGATAGATAGATAGATAGATAGATAGATAGATAGATAGATAGATAGATGATAGGAGGAGGAGGAGGAGGAGGAGGAAGAAGAAGAAGCAGAAGCTATTCCAGTCACCTTGCTTCTAGTGATTTAGGTTCTTTTACCCCCTGCCCCCTGCCACACGCACGTTGATAAAATATGAAGAGGTATTTTTAAAAAAATAAATAAATTTGAATTTATATACTGCCCTATACCCAGGTGTCTCAGGGCGTTTCACAGAATAAAATCAAGATATAAAACTACAAAATGCCTAATAAAAACAAAAACAACCCAATAACCCCCCCCCCAAAAAAAACCACATTTTAAAAGGGCATAGGATATCAATCAGATCAACCAAAGGCCTGGTTAAAGAGGAAAGTTTTTGCCCGGTGCCTGAGGGTGCCAGGCAGTGGCGGAGCTTCATGCTCCGGGACCAGGAGGTGGAGAGCAGGTAGAGGTGGGGTTGGCACGTGTTCCGGGGGCATGGCGCGCATTCCGGGGGCATGGTGTGCCTCCCGTAGGGGTGTGGCGCCCAGCATGGGTGGGGGGCAGCCACAATGATACCCTGCCGGGATCGCACTGCCAGGGTGGTGCGCTCCGCCTGCACACCTCTACCTCTGACAGCGGTGCCAGGCGAACGTCCCTGCAGAGAGCATTCCACAGAGGGGGAGCCACTGCAGAGAAGGCCCGTTTTCGTGTTGCCACCCTCCAGACCTCTTGAGGAGGAGGCACACAAAGGAGGGCCTCAGAAGATAATATCAGGGTCTGGGTAGGTTAATATGGAAAGAGGCAGGTCTTTCATCATTATTTGATGAATGCAGTTGACTTATGGGCTGATTTAGGGAGTGATGGTCTGTAAACCACCACTAACCTGACCTCTGCTTGGTCATGGTGCTGCTGCTTACCAGAGAGCCAGTGTGGTGTAGTGGTTAAGAGCAGTTGACTCGTAATCTGGTGAACCAGGTTTGCTTCTCCGCTCCTCCACATGCAGCTGCTGGGTGACCTTGGGCCAGTCACACTTCTTTGAAGTCTCTCAGCCCCACTCACCTCAGAGTGTTTGATGTGGGGGAGGAACGGAAAGGAGAATCTTAGCCGCTTTGAGACTCCTTAGGGTAGTGATAAAGTGGGATATCAAATCCAAACTCCTCCTCTTCTTCTTCAGGAGGTGGAGTGGGAGGCACAAGGCAAGGGTGAAATCAGCCCAGTGAAAATGCACTAGCGCAGCGAATCTGGGTGCATCGCTCACTGGGTTTGCACCACATCAACCTTGCCACTGCCTTGCTCTACCTTGCCTTAAGCAGCAATGCAGCCAACCAGCATGTGGCTGCTTCACCACTGCATCTTCTGCTGTCAGTAACATATATGGATTCCAAGCCATGATGTGCTTTAAATGTGCTGTACCTTTAAGGAAGATCAGGAGCATAGTGTCAGCCTGTGTAAATGATGAACAGCTTGGACAGAGCCATATGTCCCAATATTTATAAGGGGTCAGGCATCCACATTTTGCAGTAAACGGAAGTTCCCAGGCCATCTTCAAGGGCAGTTCCGCTTAGAGTATATTGTCGTAGTCTATCTACGAAAGAAGTGGGTTTGTTGTACAAGAGTTCTTGGTCGACTTTTAGTTGTGCAGCCTGAATTTGCTGGTATGTGACTGAATCCCACCCCAAAATAGCAATAGTATGGAAGCCCCATATGCAATTGAAGACAAAGACCAAACCATTTTTTTAAAATGCCACTACAAAATTCCTTTAAATATATATATATATTCCAAGATAAAGATTTATCAAAGTGTCATGAAATGAAATGATACAGGGATGTTGGTGTACACAAAGCTGAGAAAGTCATTTTGAAATATACATCACTATTCAAGTAAAGCATGTCACATTCACAGTTTTTTTAAATATATTCATACCTCGTTCATAAAGGAAATTTACTACACAATAAAATTAATATCAAGCTCCAGTTCATAAATAGTCTCTCCAAGAACTGGATCAAACCGAAAAATGAACGTGTGGCTAAACCCATCCTCTCCCAAGCTTTGATTTTCTTTTTTAAGTTAAATTCAGTTCATTGCGAGAGGCTGAATTTTCTGGAGCTTTTAAGATTAGCAAGAGCTTGGAACTCATCCATTACATAAGCAACAATCTCTCAGTTTTGTTTACTGCCCAACAAATGGGGCATTTTTCTTTCCTATGTACAAAGCCAATTGAAAAGCATTCAATAATAATATGCTAATGCATGGCTATCATGCTCTCTCCATCGTACATTTATCCTGAGCTGACCTCTGCTTCCACAATAAGCTATGCATTAAGCACTTGTATCTAATCCTCTAATTCTTTTTTATTATGTGGCCAGGTGCAGCCTCTTTTGATATGGCAGAGGCTTAATGAACTGTACAATGTTAACAAAATGGTGCCTGACGCCAAGTGGCGTTCTTCCAAAGAGTCAAGGAATTGTGTAAAGTGCTCACCGTTCCCCCACTGCCAAGACAGCATACATTATCTAACAAAGAGTAACATTAAACAGGGGAGACGAGCAGGGGAGCTTTTCAAAGGATCCAGACAGAGCATTTTATGTCAAAAAGAGAGAGACAAAGTCACATTGCAGGTTAATTCTGCATTACCCTGCAGAGTGTCCATTTGAAATCTGATGTGGGTAGCTCCAGCAATGGGTGATGTGCCCAATGATGTTGTGGGTGGGAATATATACCAATATCTCAATCACCATTTCCTTCTTCATTCACTTGGGGCATGTGCAGGGACGAAAAAGTGTGGATGAACTAATCAAGGAGTGGGTTTTGAAATGTGTATCAAGCAACCACACCCACACCCACACACCCCTTGTGGATGGCATGGTCTAGAATCAACTTAGACTGAAAGCAACATGTTGATGACAAGCATGAACAATTCCAGATTTAGAAAAACTACAAGTTAGTGTGTAAGCGGCGTTAGTTATGCTTTAATCTGACTGAAATTCATATCTGACTGAAACCCAGAAGTAACCCTTTCCAGTACTTCCGGGTCGCCGCGGGATGCAACCTGAAAACACACAACCTGAAGCAAACGTAACAAGAGGTATGACTGTATTCAGGACAAGGAGCTGTGTTGCCCCAGAGCTTTCTTGAACTATGCTTACTGATTTGAACAACATATATTTTAGCACAGAACTTTTACGATGTTCCACTACAGTTCCAGAAGTGGCTTTTACGTCATGTGAAAACAACTCCCCCTCTCTCTGCCAAGTGGTGGCAAGAGCCCATGCGGTTCCAGACACTCACCCAGGGTCTGTGTTCCTTTGGAGAAATTTTTTTTTAATGATATTTATTGAGAATTTAAAATTACAGAGAGAAAAAGGAAAAAAGAAAGAAAAAAAGAAGTTAAACAATACAAGTCAATAAAAAGAAAAAAGAGAACAAAACACACAATACATCAAAACCAAAAACAAAAGCGAACAAAAAATTAAAAACAAATCCAATATTCCCAAATCTTTATCTTTCGTTATCTTGTTTCATCGACCTCCTCACACCTCCCTTTTTTGTATTCTAGTTATTAATTATCTCAGCAAATCCTTTCCATCTTTCACTATGTTCTGTCATTAAATTGTCTTTATTTATTTTAACCTTACCATAAAAAGCCCTAAAACTTAAAACTTATTTGTACAATGGTGCCTCGCAAGACGAAATTAATTCGTTCCGCAAGTTTTTTCTTCTTGCGAGTTTTTCGTCTTGCGATGCACGGTTTCCCATAGGAATGCATTGAAAATCAATTAATGCGTTCCTATGGAAACCGCCTTCAGACCAGGTCCGGGGACAGTCTGTCCCCCGACCTCTTCTGAAGGCTGGGGGGGGACAAGGGCTTTTCTTCCCACCCCCAGCATTTTAAAAAACCCTGGGACAGCGGAGGACTTCTCCGCTGTCCGGGGCGATCTTAAAATGCTGGCGGGCGGCATTTTAAAATCGCCCGGGACAGCGGAGGACTTCTCCGCTGTCCGGGGCGATGTAAAAGCCCCTGGGAAGGCAGGCAGGGGGGACAAAGACTTTTGCCCCCCGCCCGCCTTCAGAAGAGGTCCTGGACCTCTTCTGAAGGCGGGCGGGGGGCGAAAGTCTTTCCCCCCCCCCCGCCTGCCTTCAAAAGCCGTCCGGGACAGCGGAGAAACGTGCTGCCTTTCTCCGCTCTCCCGGGAAGGCAGGCAGGGGGGAGCAAAGACTTTCGCCCCCCGCCCGCCTTCAGAAGAGGTCCTGGACCTCTTCTGAAGGCGGGCGGGGGGCGAAAGTCTTTGCTCCCCCCCAGCCTGCCTTCAAAAGCCGTCCGCAATAGCGGGAAGCGCTTCCCTGCTATCCCGGACTGCTTTTAAAATGCTGGCGGTGGGGAGCAAAGCCTTTCGCCCCCCGCCGGCCTTCCTGGACCTCTTCTGAAGGCCGGAGGGGGGGAAAGGCTTTGCTCCCCACCACCAGCATTTAAAAGAGGTCCCCGGAGATTTCCCTATGGGCTTTCGTCTTGCGAAGCAAGCCCATAGGGAAATTCGTCTTGCGAAGCGCCTCCAAAACAGAAAACCCTTTCGTCTTGCGGGTTTTCCGTCTTGCGAGGCATTCATCTTGCAAGGTACCACTGTACATAACTCATTATAGCATTTCTACTAAAGCCAGATAGTTTCATTCCAACATTTTTTCTAACAGTCATTAATTTTACAATATTTCTCTAAATGAATTTTTAAACTTTCTTCCAATCTTCATCCACCGTCTCTTCTTCCTGGTCTCGGGTTCTGTCAGTCCTTTCTATCCATTCCATTTAGTCCATCAACCTGGTGATCTTCTATCCGAGGCTCTTAACTCTTTTCCATGTCCCTTCTGCAGATCTTCTTCATATATATACCTGCACTTTACTTTGTCTTCTGCTGATCTTGTTCTTAATTTCCTTCCTTTATCGCTGAGGAGTAGATCTCGGGGAGACTCCAACCTAACAATGTCTTTATCCCTTCTCGACAGGTCAGCCCATTCTCCATAGTCAGCACTAAAATCCAAAAGGTATTTCAAGGCATGTTTCAAAGTCACTCCAAAGTTAAAGGCCCCGACAACTCTAGACTCCCCCTGGCGCAGAACCAGATCCCAGAAGCCAGAACAGCCCTGCATAGAAGGATCGATCCAATTTCCCATCTCCAATCCAAACAAGACTCCATCTCTCCAAATCTGACTTTCTCCAGGTTCGGTCATCAAAAACAACAGCTTATGTTCCTGCAAGGCCGCGGCTCTCTCCACTTGTATTACTTGAGGTTCAACAGCAACCTCCTCCTTTGTCTTCTGCACAACTTGCCCTGTGAAAACAGATTCCTGGGTCGGTTCCTGAGAGGTTTCTATATAGGTATTCACTGTTTGTCCAAAATTATTAACTGCAACAGTCATCAAATCCATCTTCTTCATGTAGCTGTTCCAATAAACCACTTGTCTTGCAAAAAGCAATCACTAAGGCTTCTTCTGGGCACATTCTTGTTCAAGGTCAATGTCTGGTTCTCACGATCTTTAATCTCTACAGCTGGAGAATTCCCCAGATCGACTCCAACAACAGTTCAAAAGCTCCCTCTAGGGGAAACAATTTCTATTTGTATCCGTCCTTTTAAATGCAGATCCAGCAACAAAATTACTTTCGTTTTTCAAATATTTTGTTCCTTTTAAATGCAAAAGGAAACATTGGAATCAATATGTTTCTCTTTTTTAACTATCTGTCAAAAAATGTTTTATTCACAGTCAATGAACTTCCCCAAAGCGTCTGTCATCCTAGCAACCCGTTCCCAGGTTCAAGGCAGTGGAAATTATCTTTCTTTACTCTCCCTCCTGCAGGCTTGAACAATCTAAAATTTTCCCCCTCTTCTCCTGCTTCCAAGGGGGGTTTAGTAGTTTTAGCCGATGGAGATTTAATCCTTTACAAAAGACTTTCCAGACTTTAGCTTGCAATGTCTTTGCTTCAATCTATTTACAAAAGCAGAAGGCGGACTTCCTGTTTAGAGCCTTCCCACTTTGGTACCAAATTAAGATGTTTCATAGTCCAATTTTCCGTTCTACTCACGGGTAGTTGTTTAAAGTCCAATTGTCCACAGGAAAAAGTCAGCGCTCTCCAGCAACAGCAGTGCGGCTTCACTCCGTGAAAAGAGCAGTCGATTCGAAGCACCGCGCCGCTCACCCCACGTCGCTCCGGATCCCCGAAACCGGGTTTCCCCGCAAGTAGGGGAGGCGCAAAAGGTGCCTGCCGAATCCCACGTCCACAGGCTTCTCCCGCCTGTGGTTTTTGATGGGTCTCCGCCTCGCCGTGGCGGTCCAGACCCTAATTTCCACGAAGCGGATTCCTCCCGATCAGAGGAAATCCGCCATTGCCGGAGGCGCTAACCCGGAAGTCCCTGTGTTCCTTTGGAGAACTGAGACACAGCAGAGACAGCCGTAGCTTTAAGAAATATGGTTTATGCACCTATTTACACCTTCAGTCTGCATGGAGGGAGCCCAGATCAAGAGAGTGTTGTCCCCCACAGCAGTGCAGCCATGGAGTACAAGGCATCTCTTCCAGCCAGCCTTCAGCCAGCCTGCCCGACATGGATTCCAGCCCTTCCTCATCCTTCTCCTTCCCAGAATTCCTTGATCCAGTGCAAAACGGCCAAGAGGACGTCCAAAGTCTGGTCCCTGTATTTAAAGACTCTGACCCCTCCTCCAAATTGGCAACAATCAAAACTCCCCAGCAACCCAATTTTTAACCACTTAATGGGTTCCTCCCAAAATCTGCCCAGTAACAGCAGGGTGGCTTGTTCCCCCAACCGCAACACGTGCTCTCTGTTAGGGAGAACACGCTCTATCAAACTCCTTTTTCCTGTCACCTCAAACACAGTTTCCCTGGTAACCTTCCAAACCCCCCAGTCTATGTTCACACCTCAGGGCGGGACGGGGGGGGGGAGGACAGTTTTCTTGCATTGCCAATGGCCCTGTATTGTTTCTTAATGGCCCTAGCTGGGTCAAGCCATTTTGCATGGGCTAGCAGAGGAATATCTCAACTAAGGAGAATCCTAACACTTATTAATTTCTAGAGTTTAGGGAGGTCACACCCTCAAACCTATAACACTATAATATGGAACTTAACAGTTAGGGGAAAGTAATGAAAACGGAATAAACTACCATGTGAATGCAGCCCAAATCTGTACCAGGCTGGTATAGATTTGCTTTGACAGTTTGAGCATGAGGCTGAAATCAGTTCCTGTTTCAATCAGTTTGTAATGTAAATGTATAACTTTCGTAAGCATGTTCGTTCACATGATGAGTACCCTCTCTCCTTCCTTTCTCGCATTATGATCAGATGATCACACAATTAGAATAAGCTCAAAAAAACTAAAGAAGCCTCATAGCTGAGAACATTCTCTGACTTGATATGTGGATTATATACCCGCAAGTGTCTTTTGCCTGAAATATGCATGATACAGAATAAATAATAATAAATAAAAGGAACCTGACAATCCAAAAAGAGGCCCTTTGTTCTCTGTTTTCCCATTACGTTTGAAAACAACATCAGACACTAGACAGCAGGCATAGATATCAACAGAATTTACAAACTAGCCTGAGAAAATCAACAACACAGAATCTTATGTCCCTTTAAAGACTAACAAAGTTATAACGCCATAAGCTTTCATGGACTCCACACCCCGCAAAAGTTTATGCCATAATAAATTTGTTACATTTAAATTTATCAGTCCTTTAGGGGACACAATGCACTTTCTTATTTTTGCTGCAACATATGTTAACAAAGCTACCCCTATAAGAGATGAGGAATTTGAAATACAGTACATTCAAATGAAAATTAAAATTATAGAATATTCCAGTGAAATGTATTGGATAGTGCTGAGTGATATGAATGTAATACAGTGGTACCTCGGGTTACAGACGCTTCAGGTTACAAATGCTTCAGGTTACAGACTCCACTAACCCAGAAATAGTACCTCGGGTTGAGAACTTTGCTTCAGGATGAGAACAGAAATTGTGCAGTGGCAGTGCGACGGTAACAGGAGGCCCCATTAGCTAAAGTGGTGCTTCAGGTTAAGAACAGTTTCAGGTTAAGAACAGACCTCCACAATGAATTAAGTTCTTAACCCAAGGTACCACTGTAAATAAAACCTATAGTTATACAGAGATATAGGTAAGTATTTGTTTCAGCTGGCCAGAAATAAGCATTGATTGATTGATTGATTGATTGATTGATTCTGATTTGCTCTGCCCTGGCTCCAAGTTATTGAAGAAAAGGAGAAAGCAATTGCCTGAACATTTTTAATGTGAATAACTGGGTCTTGTAATTTTTAGCTCAAATGTCTGCTGCAAAGTTGAGTCTAAAGAAGAAGAAGAAGAAGAAGAAGAAGAAGAAGAAGAAGAAGAAGAAGAAGAAGAAGAAGAAGAAGGAGGAGGAGGAGGAGGAGGAGGAGGAGGAGGAGGAGGAGGAGGAGGAGTTTGGACTTGATATCCTGCCTTTCACTCCCCTTAAGGAGTCTCAAAGCAACTAACAATCTCCTTTCCCTTCCTCCCCCACAACAAACACTCTGTGAAGTGAGTGGGGCTGAGAGACTTCAAGGTGTGACTAGCCCAAGGTCACCCAGTAGCTGCATGTGGAGGAGCGGGGACGCGAACCCAGTTCACCAGATTACGAGTCTACCGCTCTTAACCACTATACCACACTGGCTCACTGGCCCAGTGAAATCAGAGGTGGTGGGTTTTCGGGGTCTTTTACACGGAAAAATACTTTCTGCAATCTGTTCATTGCAAACTGTTTTCATCTAGTCAGCTGACATGGAGAGCTGAGCCAAAACACTATCACATCTCCCGTTTTGCAGTCCCATTAACAAGCTCAGAAAAGGATGCCTCTTTTCAACTATTTCTGGAAGGGCCACAAGCTAGGGACAAAAATGTTTGCCTATTCTGAGTAAACACAATTATTTCCTGTCCTCACTTGGAATTAGCTTCATGACATCACATAGGTAACTCTGATTGTGTACATGATGTGATGTCAGATTGGCTATGCGGTTCTCCATTGGCTGGGATCATATAGAAGGTGGAGCGAATTATTCAAACTGGGGGGAAATGTACGATGGGAACTCCCAACTGAATAGTGAACAATCCTCAAATGAAAGTAAAAAGCAAGGTATTGGCAGGGGGCATTGCCTGGAGGGGAGCGTTGCATGGGTTGTTCAGTACAACCTATTTAGTTAACAAACTTTATATGTCAGTATTAAAACCCCTAAGAAGTTTACAAGAAACATTAATATTACCAATAAAAATATAAAAACATTTTTAAAATAATTACAATTTATGGTAAAAGAAATTAAAACACATATACATATAATGCACATATAAATGCACATTTTTCCATGAGTGAGTGTTTGCATAAAAGTAGTTTACAGATTTGCTTAGAATGCCTATAAACTTTCTCACCATGTTGGGCCAACTAAATGTATATTTTTATCAGCATTCTCAAATTTTATTAGTCTAGACATCTGAGCCAGAGTAAACACAGTTATAGATTAAATGTCAGAACAAAGTTCATCCTGATCGTTGTTCACCCAGATGAACACTGCAGCCTTATAAATTTGTCATTATCCACATAGAGACAAGGGTGGCTTTTGAATCCGTTCCCAAGCAGAATATCTGTTCCCTAGCAGGAGGTCTTAAACAGGCCACCAAAAGCAGAAATTGCTCTTGGCAAAACGGAGTTTTCTTTAGCCAAAAAAAGTGAAAGAATACAAATCACAAAGCAACCATTATCTGTGTTTGCCGCAACACAGTTTCTGAACATCCTTGGAATTAATACCATCTTATGCCTGAGGTGAATGACTCTTCTTTCCAGTGGATATAGATTTCTCAAACAGAGCGAGTTTTCATTCTCATCTCCTTCCTATCTTTGCTGTAGGCCTTAATTAAGACAACCAGTTTAGCTCCTCAGTTACTGTTCCATGGCACTGGAAGCTAGTCCATTAGGGTGAACAGGGCATCGCCCCACCAACCTTTCTCTGTCTTCAGTCAGCCCTCACCTGTCTACCTTCTTGTTTACAACCAGCTCGGAGCCTGTCATTGGCTCTAGCTTCTCCAATTATTGTTGGCCTCCCAGCCTTCTGCTCCATCAGTCCCTATGGGCAGTAGCCACTGCTGCCAACACCCATCTCAAACTCCAAACATCTGCAGGTCTGCCCAGATGTTTGCCTTATGGGTCTGAGGGATTTCTTCCTAAGGAGGTCATCCACAGAACCTTTTGGTAGTATAACAGACCAACACAGAAACTGTTCTGCAAAGCAAGTGACTCCTTTTTTGCTTTAATGTCAAAAGAGACCCCATCTCTATTTATTTCTCTTCTATAAATGGTAGAAGTCTACCAATCTGTTCTCAGATAAGTGTGTGTGTGTGTGTGTGTGTGTGTGTGTGTGTGTGTGTGTGTGATCCTTCCTGCCAAACCATTTGATTAGACAAAAAAAGAAAAACAAAAAAACACCACCAATTTAACAACATAAATTACAGTGGTGCCTCGCAAGACGAAAAGAATTCGTTCCGCGAGTCTTTTCGTCTTGCGATGTTTTTCGTCTTGCGAAGCATGGTCCGTCGCAACTGTGCCTCTTCAAGCGGCTTTAAAAAAAAAGCGCAAGACGTTTTCGTCTTGCGAAGCAAGCCCATAGGGAAATTCGTCTAGCGAAGCAACACAAAAACGGAAAACCCTTTCATCTAGCGAGTTTTTCGTCTTGCGAGGCATTCGTCTTGCGGGGCACCACTGTAATTGCATAAAATTGCCTTTCTAAATGTTCTGAACTACACAGAAAGAGAGGTAAGGAAAAACCCTTCAAAAAGTTCAGAGGGAAGTGCACCACAATTTATTCTTAGCAAACAGAAAAAGCTGAAAAGTTAACACTTGGTTGTTGTTCATCAGTTATTTAAAAATCCAGAGCTACAACAGATCCCAGCAGATTTGCAGACTCATTGGTATAGTGATATGCATTTCAAAAGTTCTCTTAAATGTGACTACTATGTCTGATTGCTAGGAGGCACTTTTAGAAATGGATAAAACTATTTCTTAAATTGTTACGCATTTTCAGTGAACTTAGCCTTTTCAGCAACAAAGACCATTTTGTCTAGCCATGATGCCAGAGAAAAACAAGCAGCTTTGGAAAATGTGTCCACACTAATGTACAGGTAAAGACAGAATTGCATTGGATTGTGGGTTTCAATCACTGTGAAGTGAGTCTGAGGAAAAATCAAGCAAATTTTTTCCTCATAAAGAAATAGAATGTACACGTGTTGCTGAAAATGCTGTGTGAAAACAGATAAAAATTCATTTGGAATTGGAAATTCAGGGTGAGCACATTAAACGTGTGAACATTCTCTAACACTGAGATCAGAATTAACCCCTTAAGCTAAAACTGAATGATCCCTGCTGCTGCACTATATGGACAACCCCAAAGCATGCTGAAACCAGCTGTTAAAAAAAATCATCACATTTTCTCCAAACAACCCTCTTGGAGCTTGTTTCTTTGTAAGAAAAGTGACTTTGTGGCTGTGCGGCAGAATAATTAAACTTCCTGCTTCTGTTAAAAAGAAAAAGAGTAATGTGTTTTGAACGACTGCACTATATGGGGTATAATCAGCAGTCCCATATTTAGCAGCAAAGACAATGAACATCACTTAAGAAAAAAATAGCTTTCTCGTTATCTCTCTGGCTAGGCAATCCAAGTTGCTCGCGCTTAGGAGGTAGGTATTGCCACAGAGTTGGGTTAATAGCACATGAAGCACAGTGCAGTGAAACAGAAAAGTCAGATTATTCAGCCAGGCTGAAACTTAAGACTTCTTTCCTAGCACAGGGACCTATTCAAACAAAAATGCAAACACCATGGCCTCTGCAAGTCAACACAGAGGACAAGAATACAGCAGCGTTTAGCATGAAGTCTTGGGCTGTTGAAAAGAACGAATCTTATTTCTCCAAGGCAAACAGCAAGCATTATTGTGGGAACCAAGAAGGAAAACTTGAGTAAGAGGTCAGCACAGTGAAGCTGAAGTTGCCAGCGATAAGCTTACAGGAACATCTGGCAATTAAATTTGACTGTTTGACAGGTCTGCACATTTATGAGGTGTAGGAACAAAGTAGTCCGTGAGATGTAAGCAAAGAAAGCTTGTCAACTGGTCTGTTTTGCAAATGTACGCATCTGCCTTATGCTATTTTTAGACTATACCTTCAGGGAAGGCACAGACTTTTTCAATTTCCCCAGTGCTTGGATGTAACCCCAACTGCAATGTGCCACAAAGATAAACAGAAGAGGAAAACTCAATTTGCAGTCTCTCATCACTTTACAGCGAGAGGTTGTACTTTTCCAGATGCTGCTCTTGGAGAGGATCTTTGGACGGCACACGTGTCTTTAGACAATGGATCAGCAGGTTTTCATGGTATCCCTATGTAAAGAACGGAAATTATAACTCGCTTTTGAGTTGTGGCTGTTATTCACCATGCCACCTAGAGGGGGCCTATGGAATTTGCTGCAGGAGCCTTTCACACACACTGTTCCGGGGCTGCACCTGAACACGCAAAGCATGAATACTCCAAAATAATTCCATTGCACATATATGCTCTGCAAAGAGCTGGAACTGGCAGCTTGTCACTCTGCAGCTGACCTGAGCCAGCTGGTACAGTTTACATGAGATGCTTATTCAGATGCTCCCCTACTAGAGGAATACTTTTCATTCTGCTATTTCATACAGGGCCACACCCATATATGAGTGCAAGAATGGCTTTGCCTATCACCCGTTTGGCTAGGACATGTTTGGCACAGTGTAACTGCCACTGTATTGCTTCTTCCAGGCAAGTCAAGGAATGAGCTCTGTGGAGCAATCGGGTTATCTTCTGGCCTCAGGAAGGTTGCCTGAACTCTATCTGGAGGGAGGGAGGGAGGGAAGGAGGGTGGTGTGGTTGCCTTTGACTAGTGCAGAAATCCAAGCCCCACCTTCCACGTAGCACCCATAGTTGCACTGGGATGCTTAGAGACACCTTCACTAATGAGATGTTTCAACCAAGTGTCTTCCCAAAGTTTCACCAACTAGCTTGATACTAATGAGGTGGCAGTTTTGTTGCAGTGAACCTGGCATCGTGCTGCTGAAGTAAGGAACAAAACCATAAATTATCTTGCAGCAATTCCCTGGCAACCTGAACCACAAGATTCACAATGTAGTTCAGCTCCAAATTGTCTCCTAATTGTGTTCCTCACTAGCAAGCCAGAAGTATACATCAAAGAGCAATCCAGGTTACTCTGTCAACCATCATTTAGCTGATACACCAGGACTCCGAGGGGGTGATTAGCCAGCAACTAGCTTGATTTAGAGTTGTGGGTCAGGATGTACCAAAACATCCTTAATGCTGCTGGCACAAGTGTTGTTCCTTTTGTCAGGGTGGCATTTTCAAGAGGATGTTTATTGGCTGCAGAACGTTCTTCCAGATGCAGCTGTTACCATGGCAGGTTCGCTGGAAGAAAAGCTAATTAGAAGACATTAACAAAAAATTAAAGGTAGCTGAGAGCAGCACTGTGTCCAATTTATTTGGAAATTCTTAGAGGGGAGGAATCTTGGTGAAGTGTGTGCTTTTTAAAAGGATTAACAGTGCAATCCTCACCATTTCTGCTACTGGGATGTAAGTCCCACTGAGTTCAATGGTGCTTACTCCCACATAAGTGGGATCAAGATTGCAGCCCGAGTTGCGTTAACACAGCAGAAATACATTAAAATGTCATTTTAAAAGCAAAACATGAGTGCACAGAATTAGATTAACCATCCCTATAGAATAGCCTAAATAGTCACCCCCATCTAACCCTTCTCTATTAAGCATTTGGAGGACTGGTGACAGAGAGTCTTTTTTCAGCAAGTTTTTACTGTTGGCTAGCTCTTTCCCCTTGTTTGGCAAAACCCTGTCCTCCTCTGCTGTTGGCTATGATCGTGTGCTATTCAAGTCTGTACTGTGTTTACTATTATTTTTTATTGTATTTTACTTATTTTATGTATTACGTTTATATCAATTTTCACTGAGACCCATTTCCTTTTCCAAAGAGGGAATGGCTGAGGGAGCCGGCATACAGCATCCGGGTCATGTGGCCAGCATGATGACTAAGCCACTTCTGGCACAGCCAGAGCAGCGCACGGAAACGCCATTTACCTTCCTGCCGGAGCAGTACCTATTTATCTACTTGCACTTTGACGTGCTTTCAAACTGCTAGGTTGGCAGGAGCAGGGACCGAGCAACGGGAGCTCACCCTGTCACGGGGATTCGAACCACCAACCTTCTGATCGGCAAGTCCTAGGCTCTGTGGTTTAACCCACAGCGCCACCCGCGTCCCTTTTTACTATCTTGGGGAAAATTTAAATAGCACCTTATAGACCAACTAAGTTTGTTCTGGTACAAGTTTTTGTGTGCATGCACACTTCTTCAGATACCTGAAGGAGACAGACATGTCAATAAATGGCTTTAAATACTCAATCAAAGGAGTTTTAGTGCCACAAAATGAAATGGAACGGGGTTCTAACATATAAGAATCCTATCAAAGCAACATTTGTTTTCATTAAAATAGGCAGCAATATAAACATTGTGGAACTTACTGGAATTCAGTATAAATTGTGTGTGTCAGAGTCTATGGTGTGAGCAACAGGAGAAGGGGGAACCAAAAATATGCCTTTGCATTCTTTCAAGCTAAAATGATGTGGCGACTGGAGAATTAACAGATTCTTGGAATAAAGTGCACATTGATTCGAAACAACAGAGTAAATCCCAGCAGTCAAATCAAAGTACGGCCCATTGCCTCTTGAAAGAACACTGTTGCTATTAACCAAACAAGAAATTACGGTATCAATAGAGCATTTGTTATGCCTAATGTCACCTTCCACTGTTAAGATTTGCATACAGAGAGGAATCAGTGTACCAATCCATCTGCAGTAAAGTATGACATTCCAGGCCCTTCGTGGGCTGAACCATCCCAAGGGCCGTTAAGCAAGCTTGCCCTACCGTGGGTGTGGAAAGACCCCCAAGTTTTGACTGGGAGGCAGGCACAGCAGGCTGTCAAGCCATCACTTAACATAAATAATCTGATGACACGTGAAGCTTGTCCCCAAATGACTCAGAAAACAGAACTTAAGACAAACTTTTGGTCAGACATGACATGCTGCAGTGTATAGACAAATGTGACAGACATGTCTTATTCTCAGAGTCTCTAGGGATAATCTCATTCCTGATTTGTGATAGTCGGGGTTTCTCAAACTCCAACTATTGTGCTCAGGTTCAGGGTCATAAACCGAAGTGTTATATCCAAGATAACTGTTGTCTGGCTCCACAATACCTGGTACAGTTTGACTGACCGGCTGAGCCATTCGTTGTGGAAAATGTTTCATGTTTTATGTCTACCTTCTCTTTCTGACCCTCTGCACTGGCTAGTGTGGGGTAGATTCTGTCAGATGGAAGACAGGTGAATAGTTTGGTCTGCCAGGAACAATCAATTTGGGGAATATAGCTAATAATAATAAAAATGGAAATTTCTAAAAATTGTTCTTTGGCAGACATCTGAATTTTAATGTTGTGCTTAGCAGAATTTTATAGAAGAATCCTATAATGCATCTCACCCGAATTCTGTGAACTCAGTAAAATAATATATTAATGATCTTCTCTGAACCATTATAAAATGAACCCTGGAAAGGTATCTAACCATGCCTACTTGGAAGCAGAGCTTATTGCCCTCAGCTAGATTCACTTCTGATTAGACATGCATTAGATCAGGCTGTTAGGGTAACCACAACCACCATGATTACGATTTTTGTATTTTAAAAATTGTGCATAATTATGCTTGTCTCTGGGATAAATATTACGCTTCCTGATTTTGTTAAGCCAATCTGGCAAATCACCAGCTCTGATTGTGGAACCAGCCACTCTGTAAATGCAAACATGTTTTTATGGACCTGGATTCCTTAGAAACATACATTGTGTTCCCAAAAGAAAGGCTGATAAAATGACTGGCTGAAATTTTACCAACTCGGTGCTGAAAGGCTACTTGATATTGAAGAGTTAGAACACAGTTAATGAGGAGGAACATTCAGTTCCATTTAGCCTTATCCATCAGAATCTACAGCTCCTTTGCTCATTGGGACTTTGGTCTTTTGATTTTGCTGTTAGCGGAGGCAGGGTTCCCAGAATTTTGCTCACAACAACCCATATGCAATTGCATCCTGGAAGCAGCCCATGGACAGTGCCAGATTTACGTATAAGCTAAACAAGCTATAGCTTAGGGCCCCACTCTCTTGGGGACCCCCAAAAAAATGTAAAGGAAAAAAAAACTGGATGTATATTTCCAAAATATAAGATAAAGAACAAATAAAATAAAACCTACATACCTATTAGGTCCATAAATTACCATATAGCATATATTCAACAACAAAAAACAGCGACAATTTGTTGTTGACAAAGCAAAGCTGGACATAAAAAGGGCCCCATTAGGGCCTCATCAAACCTAAATCCAGCCCTGTCCATGGGTCTCTAGAACCAACCTCCTGTCAAACTGCAGGTATTCTCCCCCAGTTAATTTCTTACTGGCCAACCAAGTTTTCTATTCCAAATAGTACTATATTGATAATGTACCTGTGAAAAGAGAAGAGACGACTTCCTGGAAAAGACCCTGATGTTGGGAAAGATTGAGGGCACAAGGAGAAGGGGACGACAGAGGAGGAGATGGTTGGACAGTGTTCTCGAAGCTACCAGCATGAGTTTGACCAAACTGCAGGAAGCAGTGGAAGACAGGAGTGCCTGGCGTGCTCTGGTCCATGGGGGCACGAAGAGTCGGACACGACTAAACAACAACAACAACAACCTGTGAAAAACCAAATAGCTTCAAGAAAATTCTGCAGGAATCCCAGTTGCCATTGGTAATTCGCTGGTGATATTGTCTTCAGAGTAGCCTGGAGACATCTCCAAAAGCCTGTACCTGGGAATACCACTTGGGCAATCTCAGGGTTGATGGAGGCTTTTTGTTGAGCTATCCCCCAACATTAAACAGGATGAGTCATTTCCATCATATCCAAGAGCACGTGTGCTAGAGGATGGCAGAGTTCAATGGACGTGCAACAAAGGAATCCAATGCATCTACTGCGCTACTACAGTTTTTTTGTGGATCAGATCGTTCTTGTTGTGCAATCTGTTGCACAACAATCTCTGGTAACATACTTGTGTTTCCCCCTGCACAACTATGTTCCACCTGTGCAACAAGTACACCATTGAGTGACTGTGACTTAGCGCTACGCTGGATACAATGCAATCAGTTTGGTTATTTGTGGTTGGGGGAGAAGGGACTGGCAGTAGCCGCTCTGCATCTCTGGCAGCTTCCTAAGTCCTGAGGTCTCAGTCCTTAGGACATTCAAATCACTCCTCCTCTTCCTTCCTGGGCTCTCTGGCAGGTCTTAGGAGCTCTGAGGATTCTTTCTTTCATTTATTTATTAACAAGACTTTTTGACCCGTTTTCATTACAAAGGAATCAGAGCGGGGGTTCCAAAAACACTATAAAAGTATGATACAATAAAACAACAAAAGGATCGGTCACAGATGAAGAGCAGCTGTTCAGCATATGCAAAGACTTTGAGCAGCCTAGATTTCATTCACCAAACGTCCAGGAGAACAAATATGCGCTGGAATTCTATTCCATGCCTCCAGGGAGAGAAAATTCCACAGTCAGAGTGCCTTTACAGAGAAGGCTCGATCCCATGTTATCCCCTGGCATGCAACAGCTGACGGAGGGATGACAAGTAGCTCCTCTGACCATAAAGCCCATGCTGGTTGACATATTCTTCTCCTCAGCCTTGCCCTCCTGAATCTTTGTGGGCAACTTTCTTGCCAAGGCTGACCTCCGCCCACTTCCTATGAAAGGAAGAATGGGAGGTATCCAACACATCTGTTCTGACTTTTGGCTGTGCAATGGAACTTTCCCTCCCTTCTCCTCTGTTCCACGCATTCCCCCAATTCTCCAGAAGTTCAAGGACTGTAAAATTCCAGTAGGCCAATGGAAATCCTTGACCTAACAGAATGAATGCATTAGATGCCCCCCCCACGGCCTTGAAGTAGCATGGGGAAATAATTGTTCCAGGCCATGCTGTCCCCTCATTTGTCAGTGCTTCCTTGGCATTTTGCCCTGCCTCTTGCATGACAGGATGGACCTAGTTGTCACCATGGCAACCAGGTTTGGTTTTCCCACGCACAGGTGGAGAAACCAAAGCTTTAACTGATGAATCAGTGGAGACCATCTTTAGCTGCAGAGTGTTGAGTTAATGACAGACTTGTTTGCATTTTGAGGCCACAGTGGTTTTGAGCCATTGTAACTGGACATGAAAAATAAAATGTTTCCTCCTAATAAGGCACAGTGGCTTTTGCTTTATTTATCTGTATGTTACCCTACTCCTGCTTCAGTATCCATGAAAGGCTTCTGTACTGAGGTTTTGCAAAAATAAAATAAAAAAATGTTTGTTTTTCTAATGATTCACTGATCAATCGGTTGAAAAGTAGATGATTCATCAACCAAAATCATTAATCAGTTGACAGCCCTAACCACAGGGGAGTCTCTCTGACTGCAGCACTGGCTGAAGTGAAAGAAAAATGGCAATCTGTGAAAAGCTATCATATCACACAAGACACCAGACTTCAGTCTTTACTGCTAATGAGGGTTGCCAGACCTCCAGGTCTGACTTGAAGTCTCCAGGGTTCCCTGGTTCCCTCCAGGTGGCAAGTGCAGGACTTGAATCTCCTGGTGGGCAAGAGTGCCTCTAATAATAATACTAAGAAGAAAAAATAATTAAGAAGACTCCAGCCTGGCAGGAGCTGGCTGCAAATTATAGCATAGACACTCTAGGAGGTCTGCCCTCCTTCGCTCCCCTCTTCCAATCACCTGGGACCTCCTCCATGACATCACCAGGCAATGCCCCAAGTCTCAGGTTTGGAACCTTAAAACTCAGCATCTGGTATGCTCCTGACCTGGCAACTCTTGTACTAATCCATTTCTCCTAAAATAGAGCAGGCTATATTATTTAACAAAAAGGCAATGCTCTGATTTTTTATCAAGCAGCTTCATCTCCTTGGAGAAGAGAACATCTTTGCATGATAAATGATACAGCTCCACCAAAGCATAATATATTTATGCCACCTACACATTTAGCATTCAGGTTACAAGCTGGGCCATGAGAAAATGAATCCAAGAGAAGGGAATGGAAAAGCTCTGTGGGAGGCCACAGATGGGCCTGAAATGACAACCGTAACGGTTTTAACAGTTACAGTTTTCCTCCGAGAGAGCAACAATTGACCTTGCATTTTGTTTAGCAACTTTTTATTTCATTCATTTTGCATTTCTCTGTTCCTCAAGCCAAGAAATCACAAGGAAAACATCCCCCGTTTCAACGTAATATATAGCCCTTGCAATCATGCCAAGTATCCTCCGCAGAGACAAATACTTCATTGAGGATCTTTGGCTTTGCTTTTGAAGTAGGCCAAAAAGGAATGAATGCATGAAGCATACCAACCCAGCCAACCTCAGAACATACAAGTCCGAATTTCCAATCTCATAAAGTCTAACAAACTCTGTTAGCCCTTCCCCTCCCTTCCTTTCCTGGCTCTTATCAGTCCCAAACTTCTGCAAATGTTAAATGTGCATGTTCACTTCAAAAACTGGGGATTTGGCCTGGCACAAGTGTTGCTCCGTACACGGGGAGGTGAAGGAAAATAACATTTGTTGCACTGAGCTGCAGTGATACTTCTGGGTTAGGTCAGCTGCAATAGGTGTTTTTTTAAAAATCGGTCCCATCCATCTGCCAGCCCACACAGTCTCTGCCTAGCAAGTTAATAAATAATAAAGCGAGTAAGCTAGACAGGAAGCTAATTCGCTGCACTTTGGCCAAGAACAGAGCTCTTAATCATCTTTCCAGCAGGACAGTGATGAAACGAGGATGGCTCTCTCAAAAAGTCTCCTGTAAAATTTAATGCCTCAAGGACCTTACTCTGTAAGATGCCCAACATCACCCTTGACCTGAAGTGATAAGACGATAAGGAGTCTAGGATGGCGGTACATGAGTAAGACACAAAGGAAAAGCTCCAGATTAAGTGCTTTGTTGTGAACAGTGCCGAAACCTCAGTCCTAAATTATTGCTGAAGCCAAGCGTGTAACACCGTGACCTTGTTAGTCAGCGTCCCTCCTGCTTCCTCAAAGCTATTGCTGCTGCCTTGTTGATACTTTGCCCCCGTCTCTAGTTGAATTTGTTCCCCTTTTTCTTAAAGTATGGTGACTTTAGTCTATGCTATCTCTGGACTCCTGACACCCACAAAGAGGACTAACAGGTAAGCCTGGACAAGGCTTCAAGTTCACTAACTATTGTTAAATTGACAAACTTTCAGAAACAGGATCAAAGGGTTAGCCACATAAGAGTCAAGGTGATTTGGGAGGAAATGGCTTTTCTGACTTTGCCCAGCGTGGCAGATGTTGCTGGTTATGTCTGGCTAGCCAAGCCACTTTTCATGTGATTTGTACCCAAACGCGTTGCAAGTATTTTGCGCAATTCATTTCATTCCTCACCCAGTACCCCATCCTGTTTAGCGTTCCACTTCCAGCTTGGGTTTGAATGCATTGATTATGCTAGAACCAATAGATTTAATGTTAGGAAGGCAGAATGCAACAGTGCCCAAGAGACACCTAGACTAGGTGGTGTCTAGACAAGAATTACGTCACCTCCTTGGCATCAGATGCTAAACAGGTGCCCAAGTCAGGATAAAGCTGTTCTCCAGGTAACACACCCAGCACACACCAACTTTTTCATATTAAAGCACAGGAACTCGCAAATGAAGTACCATTTCAATTTATCTATGCAGGTTCAGGAAGCGGGATGTCCATCTGATTAACTAGTTACAGAGACCGAAAGGACTATGGGCTTATCAAGAAACCCTAAAAAAGAGTCTCTGACATTTACCATGAGTCATGCAAAATGACCTTTCCAAAGCCAATTTGAATTCTTACATCTTTTATGCACCCTCATCTTCACTGTGACTGTCAGCTCCTCTCTTCCACCTCCTTCTACTGTCAATAAACAGCAGCTCTCTCTGGATCACACGGCAAATGTGCTCTCAGGATATGACTGAACCAGCACTCCATTGTTACAGCTCATAATGTTTCCTTTTGTTTGAGTTCCTCTATCATTTCCCCTCATCATATGTCTATTGCTCTTTACATATTTCCAGTATAATCAGTCTTCTGGTCTTTCGGCTAGGTGATTAAAAATGAAAGAAAGCTGAATACATAAAATGACAGCTGTATGCCTGTGATGAGCCTGCCCTATATTAACACTGCTTGCATCTATTTTAAAGGTTCAAAATTCCATTTTCAGGCCTGCTGAGCCCAGAACATCAGTCCCACTCGTGAGAGCTGTCCATTACCTAATAAGCAAAACCTAACTGTCCCTCCTGCTTCCAAGCTGTATTAACCAGAGTTAAAGTTTCTTCATTCACTACCTTAAGTATCCTAAATGTGCTAGAAGAATTTATCTATTCCTGGTCAGATTAAAGAAGTGAAAAAACAATATATATATATATTTTCCTCCTGCATCCATTAACTAGAATTAACACCAGAACCAGATATTTACATGGACTTTCCAGGCTAGACTTCTACAAACAGGGTCACCAAGGATGGGTTTGGGCCATGGTGAAAAAACCTTTCCAGCACCCAGATTTAGGGGTCGCAGTCCCCTAAATTCGCCACTGCTTCTGTTCCCAAGTATCTCGCATTCATCTTGCATCTTGCATTGGTTGTGACAGAGGATGAGCTCTAAAAACACAGAATATGCAAAGGAAGGCAGATCTGTTTGGTAGGCACACTTGCTATTTAAAAGGGCCTCAAATGGCTCTCCCAGTTTAATCCTCCACGCAGAAGTAAATCCAACAGAGTTCAATGGGAGTTACTTACAGAAGTATGTGCAGGAGTGCAGCTTCAGAAACATACACTCCCACCCTCTTTGGGACTATCATTAGACTGCTTGCATTTTTGCTTGTTTTATTTTTGTGTGTGTTTGTTTGTTTTTTGGTCTTCCAACTCAAATGGAAAGCAGAAGCATGGGCGCAGCCAAGGGGGGCCTCCCTCCAGTTCAAGTAAAAAAACACTTAACTGACCAACTGACCAAAGAAATACTTAACTGACCAACTGACCAAAGAAATACTTAACTGACCAACTGACCAATCACGTCAGTTTTGCCCCGCCTAACAAAAGCCTTCCCCCCCAAAAAAAAATAAATCCTGGCTACGCCCATAAGCTGAAGTGCTAATGCATGTAATAAATACTGTATATAAAATGGCAAAACACATTTCAAATTCAAAAAGTGAAGAAGAAGAAGAAGAAGAAGAAGGGGAGGAGGAGTTTGGATTTGATATCCTGCTTTATCACTACCCGAAGGAGTCTCAAAGCAGCTAACATTCTCCTTTCCCTTCCTCCCCCACAACAAACACTCTGTGTGGTGAGTGGGGTTGAGAGACTTCAAAGAAGTGTGACTGGCCCAAGGTCACCCAGCAGCTGCATGTGGAGGAGCGGAGACGTGAACCCGGTTCACCAGATTATGAGTCTACCGCTCTTAACCACTATACCACACTGGCTCTCACTGGTTTTCAGCACTGAGGATTTCAGTCACCCCCACCTAACTCTTGACTAAAACTACTTGATCCCATTGGCTTCGAGATTCAAAATGGGCTGTCCTATCCTATAGCCCAGCTATACTGGCAGCCACAGTTATACCACTGCAAGGGGCTTAGTAGCCGTTTATACTCATCCAACAGGCATAGTTCAAGGACAGACTTGTGCTATAAGCTCGAAAGAAGAATCACAGGTAGCTCAGTGGTAGAGAATCAGTTTTGCATGTAGAAGGTCCCAGGTTCAATCCCCAGCAGCTCCAAGTAGGACTGGGAAAGACACAAGCCGGCCAATGGTCATAGACAATACTCAGCTAAATGGGCCAATGGTCAAACTTGATACAAGGCAGCTTTCCTTGGATGCTGTGAAACACTAAAGAGGAGCTTGGGCAGTTCATAAGAAGGTAAGCTTTGCTCGGGTATTCACAGGATCTCCAGAGGTATTACGTGGATATTTTAAACAATATTTCAGAGACACTTTGACTCATATATGAAATATTTCCTAACAGAAAGTGGAGAAGATGGATGTTATCATGGACTGAATGTCTTCAATACTTTTTTTTCCTCCCTTTTTATGTAACTGGCAGATGAAAATGTCACTCTCAGGGTGAGAGGCTGGAAGGAGAAAGGAAAGATCCCAGGTGAGAGCTGGGAGGGGCTACTAACTTTTATGGGTGGTAAGGGCCAATATATATATACATATATATTGTATTTTTGTCACTGTTGTCTTATTGTAGTATGAAAACCTTTCATAAAATCTTACTGTGCAACAGGGGGGCAGGGAGTATACTTTGCCAGTGACAGCAATACCTTGGATTAGCTACAACACCATATGGTAAAAATCTGGTTAGGGGCAGGAGTGGTGCTGTGGTCTAAACCACTGAGCCTCTTGGGCTTGCCGACTGGAAGGTCGGCGGTTCGAATCCCCGCAATGGGGTGAGCTCCTGTTGCTCTGTCCCAGCTCCTGCCAACCTAGCAGTTTGAAAGCACACCAGTGCAAGTAGATAAATGGGTAACACTGTGGTGGGCACGTAAACGGTGTTTCCGTGCGCCATCACGGTGCTCCGTTGCACCAGAAGCGGTTTAGTCATGCTGGCCAGATGACCTGGAAAGCTGCTGTGGACAAACACCGGCTCCCTCGGCCTGAAAACGAGATGAGTGCCACAACCACATAGTCAACTTTGAGTGGATTTAACCATCCAGGGGTCCTTTGCCTTTTTAAAAAACAAAACAAAACAAACCAGATGGATGTGGCATTATGGCCTTGGAAAGAGGATCTGAAATTTGTATTTAACACACACACACACACACACACACACACACACACACAGGCTTATGACCAAAGCACACAAACATCAGGGTTAAAGAGAGAGTCCTGAATCTGCCTGTTTGGGCCTTTTCAAATATTGGCACAGAATATGGCTTTGTCTCCTAAGTACACTGACCATGAAATTGAATATATTGAACTTAAAAGTTTGACTTTACCAAGGAGAATGAGTTGAACTTCCAGCTCTCAAGGCTGCCTTGTTCTGTGCTTACTTCAAATGCAAATATTTAAGAAAACTAAGGGCTTATCCACACTTATCTTTCACTCCGCTCTTTCCAGGCAGAGGTCTGCACTTTAGCGCTCCACGTCTTCGAATTTATAGGCAGGGATCAGCAAACTTTTTCAGCAGGTGGCCGGTCCACTGTCCCTCAGATCTTGTGGGGGACCAGACTATATTTTGGGGGGGGAAATGAACAAATTCCTATGCCCCACAAATAACCCAGAGATGCATTTTAAATAAAAGCACACATTCTACTCATGTAAAAACACACTGATTCCCGGACCGTCCGCAGGCCGGATTGAGAAGGCGATTGGGCCGGATCTGGCCCCCTGACCTTAGTTTGCCTACCCATGTTATAGGAACTCCACTACATTTGTACAGAAAAAGGACTGTCTAAAACAGCATGTTGTTGTATGAATAATGTTTCCTCAAAAGACCTGTTTTTACATGTGTCTTAAAACACACGTTTTTACTAAGTTCTGGGAGAAAGTAGTGGATTATAAAAATATTCTTTTGAAGTACATGCCTACTATATGGAATTTGACAACTGGACAAGTTAAACGATTATTCATGCCCTTACCATGGCCAAAATACTGATACGGATGCACTGGAAATATAAGTGTATGGCTCCATATAATCAACGGGTTGAGGATATGACTACACTTGCAACTTATGAACAGATTACTTATTGGCGCAGAGTTTGCATGGACAAGTATAATGACATTAGGAACACATTCATACAAAATATAGTAGGTTAAAAATAAACATGTGTTTGAATAATAATACCTATATATCATATATGTGCATGGAATTGTAATTGTCAACTCTTGCAATGATACCTTTTATTTTTATTTTATGTTGGGTGTGGGGAGACGCTGCATGTCTGAGTGTTTTGTTGGTTTGTTTGGTTTTGCCTCAAACTTCCCCTGCGAAAACCCACTCTTTAAAGCTGAATTGGAATAACCCACTCTTTAAAGCTGAATCGGAATAAATGTCAGGTTTTCTGCAACTTTGATGGGACTTGTTTCAGAGCAACTAAAAGCAAAAACCACAGACCATCCCAATCACAGATCTCTCCCTTCACGTCTGGTTTGGCTGTCAGTCAGCACAATAAATCCCAGTGCCATCACTGACATCATCTGCAAGAGTGTCAGTGGTTGTGCTCCGTGTTGGTGAGGCTCATCTGACATCAACACGAAACTGAACCTTCAGCGTTATTGGCTCACTCCTGTGGAATGTTCTTTCATTCAGGATCTAGCAGGCCCCTTCTATACTAACTTTCAAACATTTGCTGAAAACTTTTATTAACCGCCAGGCTAATGCAGAGAACTGAGAAAACCGTTTTCCAAAATAGTCAGCTGGTGATCTGTTTTATTTTTGTCTGTGGTTTTTATTGCATTACAATTCTGATAAGCTGCTTTGATATTTGTTATGAAATTGTGGTATACAAACTTTTAAATAATAATAGAATACAAAATAAAAACGGCTTATTCTCATCTTTTGGTTTCACAAATTTAGCTAGCCCCCCTTCCTTAAGTGTACTATGAAAATATTAGATTCTGTGTACAAAAAGCTTCCAGTTTAAAACAATTTGAAATATGTGTACACAGCTCAGTGATATTCATTTTAATGAATTTTGTTCATTGGTTTGCATGAATTCAGAAATCAAATCCCTCCTATCCAAAAAAAAAGAGAGAGAGAATGAATATGATTTAATTGATTCAGGTCTGGCAGATGTTTTTGATGTGCACATTGCCTGTGTTAGGATAACACAGATTTAAACAATGAAAACATTGCAACCATGTGCACAAGACTAATCAGTCTAATTTGTGGGAATTAATTATAAAACACAACCATATGTCTTTCTAATTATAAAAAAGTTGGTGGGAAAGTCTGGCTGCATCACAGCACAATTAAAAAATAATTATTATTCAGATCCTTTTAACCGGTGCTTTTTGTGTGTGACAGAACTCATTGGTATGGAGCAACATCACTTATTTACTTTTTAGTGACAATGGAAGCCATATTGTGCTGGCGTCCACAACACTTTTACCAAGATATGAGTACTGGCCCTTCATTTTATTTTATTTTACCAACAAAGCACTGTTGCCGGCAGTTTAGTCATCTGGAATTCTTGAAAAAGCTCTCATATTTCTAAGGTCCACAGCCCCTTTTCAATACTTTTTAATGGAGTGTTCTTTGTGGCTCATGGTAGTTCCCTGCCCCAACTCTCTCAGTAAAACTTACTGAGTATACAGACCAAATACGGAGAGAGATTTTCTAACGTGACAGAAGACTGTAATGGAGTGGGTTTAACAATGTCCTCTAATGAAAATGCGTGATGGGTGGAAAGACTGGCTATCCCAACAGAACAGAGTAAACCACTTTTATTAATGGGCCTTCTATTTCAGACTTCCATTATCGTTAACATTTGTTTGGGGAAGATTGCAATCTGCACTCTCGTGAATGAGAAAGATAATACTCCCCACCTAATATATACTTAAAACTGGGTTTCTCTGCCACCTGACATATCTTGTTATTTCTGCTCAACAAACACTGAACCAAGCAGTATGACAAAGCTATCTAAATCAAACAATCAATCACCCGCTATTTGAAAAGTTCATATTACATCATATCAAATACCACACTGGCTTCAATTCATTTCAAGCCCTGTGGCAAAACTTTCACTCAAAGCAGCTCACATTTTACCAGGAATTACTACTTCCATTTACTAAAATGAAACCTCCTCCATGACAACTAAAATGAAAAACTAGAAGCTAGATGAGCCCTGCCCTGGGATTTTATTCTCAAAGGCAGGACCTTTGCCTAACTATTGGTGTTTTGTTTTTGTTTGTTTGTTTGTTTTTAGACTAGGGAATATGGATCATCAATACACATTTGCAAACCTTTCGATGCAGGAAACACAGATATTTTACAGCCCCCACTCCCAGTTCTTAAACTGGGGTTAAGGAAACATGTTTCTGAGCAGAGCCGCATTCCCTCTGGGGCAGGCATCCCCAAACTCGGCCCTCCAGATGTTTTGGGACTACAACTCCCATCATCCCTGGCTAACAGGACCAGTGGTCAGGGGTGATGGGAACTGTAGTTCCAAAACATCTGGAGGGCCGAGTTTGGGGATGCCTGCTCTGGGGTGATCTGTTGGGAGCTGAAAGCTGGTGGTGGGCAGAGACAGAGACAAAAGTGTTCTCTAATAAATAGCAGCAAAGATGGGAAGTGTGAAAATGGGGAGGTTTTGTAAGAAGGCAACAGGATGCTCTCCATCCACCAACCTAGGCACTATGCTTTTGAATACCAGTTCTTGGAAACCACAGGAGCGCTCTTGTGATGCTCTTTGCTATTTCCCCCATCTGATTAGTGACTGTGAGAACATGATGTTGGCCTACATGGGCCACTGGTCTGATCCAGCAGGAACGTCTTGAGTTTGTATGACACCCTTCAGACCTTTAAACTAAGTTGCATCTGAGGGAGAACCTGGGGTTGCTACTGCCCCAAGGCATAGCTGTCAACTTACAGAATTGAAAATAAGGGATCAGCAGCCAAAATAAGGGATTTTCCGAACACAAGTATGTTCAACTTCTGAGCCCCTCCGAGCCAAAGGCAGAAAGCCCAGCCAGCAGCCAAACGAAGCCTCAAGCGGTGGTTCCCACAGCGCAGCAACCCAGCAAAGGGGATGCAGCAAGGAAAACCACTGTCACCTCTCCACTGGGAAGCGCTGAGCAAAGGCGAGTCCCCAGGCAACGCGGCCGATTTGATCGGCACAAGGCATGCAAGCTCCACCCCCCCAGTCGTTCTTAGACTCCTTATTGGGCGAGCAACGCAGCCAAGCAACACAGTTGAAGCCTCCCTCCTCCCTGGCAGGCAGGGAGGGAGGGAGGGAGAGGAGCTGCTTTCTTTGAAACCCGGGAAATTTAAGGGACATCATCAATAAAGGACAGCAGCGGGACAGGCACTGGGATAAGGGAGTTTCCCACCAAATAAGGGACGGTTGACAGCTGTGCCCCAAGGTGAGAATATGAGGTTGCAGAAGAACACGGCAGCTGTCTTTCACCGCAAGCAGTTTCTCAGGGTGAAGTGGCTTATGGCGCTACTCTGAGAGAAAAAGGAGAAGTGCAGAGTGAGGAGGATATGCCACAACCCCCGTATGAACATTCTGATTAACATGCTTTGTATATCAGCAAATGAAATAATTACTTCCGCACTTGCTGGATTGATTTTGTTGTTGTTGTTCTGTTATATACTTGCAGCCAAGGAATTTTTGCACATCTGAATGTGTATCGAGTCCAACTGAGGATTACAGAAGCAGAGCATCTGCCCTTTTCGCTCCATACAATGGATCACCTCAGCATCATCAACCTACCACTCCACAAACTCCTTTATTTCTTGTCTGGCAGATAGAAATCAATGGTCTGTGCCTCTGAGTGCTCAGTGCACAAAGTTCAAGTAAAAAGCTCTTCACAGAAATACATACTGTGGAAGGAGGTCATTGAGCAAGGACCTGATATAGCCCAAAGAGGATTATAGATATTGCTTTCACTTGCTAAGTTATAAATTCTACCCAAGCTACCATGGCTTAATATTGCTTTCCTTTGTTTGATGGCGGAAAGAACAGAAAAGGGAACAAAGAAAAAAGTAACTCTAGCCTTGTGTAACTTTTCTCAAAGAAATCAGTTAATACTTGCGTTCCATGGGTCTGGGGATTAATGTCTCAAGCATGTACTTGGACCATATCTGGAAGTTATGCGTACCAACTGAAAGCATTGATCTGGTAAAGAATTGCTGCAAGAGCGTGGGAGAAACTGCTGCAATGTTGTGGTCAGAAGGGGCTGGAGTTATGAAAGGCTTAATCAATGTTGCTTTGGGACTAGCGCTGGAAAGTAGATAGACCTGTTGATTTGTTCTACGACACAGTAACCATTTGCGTAAGTCTAAGGTCCCTTCCAGATCATTGCTATTTTCAGGTGAGATTCAATCAGATACTGGTCAATTCAGTGGGTCCAATTAAAACTGATTTGGAGCTCTTGTAAAACACACACACAATCAGTCTTTTTGCTGTAAGAAATGTGACTGGAATGTACTGGAAAGTGCCTGATACAACATTGTATAACCTCACTGCGAAGGAATCAGGATGAATGCTCAGTAAACAGGCCATCTGGAAGTGACCTAAGTCAACTCCAAAAGCCTCCAAGGCTGGAAATCCTGTGCACACCTACTAGGATGAGAAGCAGACTTCATACACAGGATTCCAGTGTTAGTTTGTGTAAGTCAACCTGCAAAAATCAATCCAAGTTACATAGAAACCAGTCTTCAGATTTGTATTGAATGACTGTCATCTTTGCAACCAACTCTAACCAATCGTAGCTTGAAAACAAGTTTGACACAGCATAGTTTGCTTCCTTTTCATCAAAGGAGTCAAGATGAGAACATTGTTGTTTGTTCTTCACTTCCCCCAAGCAATGAGATGTTCCATAGCAGCGCTGGTCTCCAGGAGATGAGTGAGCAGGAGACATACAATGTTTTGTAATATTTCCTTTATTTATAAATATAGAAATAGAGCTTAAATGGAAGAATAGCAGGCACTCTTAGAGGGTTACGGATTTGACACCCTACATCAGATCCACAGAGAAAGTGCCAACAGCTATGGAAAGGGGAGAAATTCTGTTTGGTTCATATCTGAAAGCAAGCCTCCCTTATTTGTTCTACCCAAAATAATAAGTGAACATAGCAATATTTGGAAATTCACACTTTGAATCTTGCAATGCAGTTCTCCAACTAAAATGTGTACAAAAATTATTACATTGCGGGAAAGTGTGCATAAAAATCCATATACTCATGAACCTAAAATTTTTAAAATGCCTTAAATAAGGGGAAATTGCTTGCAAAAAAGGTACGTATTAGGAGGTATGTACACTAAAATGTGGGCATTTTTTTTAAAAAAAACTTGCAAACTGATGTGAATATGTGGTGAACTGAACTTTAATTGCAGATATTAGAAGCTGAGGCTGATACTGACAGATTCACCCATCCCTATTAACAATGCTATTTTTCCCACCCCAAACTACAGTGTGTCCTCCAATACAAAGTGATCCAAAACCAGGATACCCTCTTCCAGGGTCGGACTCCTACATGAGCCACATCACCCATGCAAGATCGTTGCTGGGGGGGGGGAGGCACAATTATAACTCAAAATCATATGAGATTGTGGCGGCCATCTTGGCTGCCATGCTCTCGCAAGAAAAAAAAATGGAATGTTGAGGTGTGCTACTGTTGATTCACATTCATGCACACTTTACATTCACCTCTTCCCAACAGCTGGAAAGAGGAACACTCTAATGAGATTCCTTCCAGTAGCACCTTAAAGACCAACTAAGTTAGTTCTTGGTATGAGCTTTCGTGTGCATGCACACTTCTTCAGATACACTGAAGAAGTGTGCATCTGTGTATCTGAAGAAGTGTGCATGCACACGAAAGCTCATACCAAGAACTAACTTAGTTGGTCTTTAAGGTGCTACTGGAAGAATTTTTTTTATTTTGACAATGGCAGACCAACACGGCTACCTATCTGTAACTCTAATGAGAGTGTCTCATTTAAATACAGAGAGAGTTCCAGCTCTCTCCTCACCATTAGCTCCAATCAGTAGGTCATTTGGCTTAACAATGAGCAATCTAGCAAGCAAAGCAATGAGCAGACAACAGCTAAAATGTAAACACTAGACTGGACTCGACAAGGATAAAACCTGATATTCTAAAGCAAAAGTAATCCTAAACATCATTGCAAGAGGAAGAGGAAGGCAATAATTACAGCATTCGATTGCCATGGTGACAGGTGAAGCCACTGCTAACAGCTGACTGATCATTTTAATTCACTAACTCCTCCAGCTACAGCAGTACGTGTGGGGTGTGGGGGTGTATATATAATACAAAGCTTCCGGGTATAACTTTTGAATATTTAGCCGGACCACGCCACCCAACCCCCGGTGAAGGCACAGCAATATATGAAGAAAAGGTACCTCAATCATGATGAATTACTACAAACAAAGGCAAGCTTAACCAGCAAACAAAAGTTGTGTTGAAAGAGCAATTTGGGAATTTTTCTCTACTGTGAAAAGTTGTTTAAATGGAATTGCAGGTTTTGGGGGCTTTGCACCACAGAGTGCCAGGTGTTCTCTTTTGCTAGCTGTTAAGGCAGGAAGGGGCCGAGTGGGACGCGGGTGCCGCTGTGGGTAAAACCTCAGTGCCTAGGACTTGCTGATCGTAAGGTCAGCGGTTCGAATCCCCGCAGCGGGGTGAGCTCCCATCGTTCGGTCCCAGCTCCTGCCCACTTAGCAGTTCGAAAGCACCCCTAAGTGCAATTAGATAATTAGGTACCGCTTTATAGCGGGAAGATAAACGGCGTTTACGTGTGCGGCACTGGTGCTGGCTCGCCAGTTGCAGCTTCGTCACGCTGGCCACATGACCCGGAAGTGTCTTCGGACAGCGCCGGCTCCCAGCCTCTTGAGCGAGATGAGCGTGCAACCCTAGAGTCGGTCACGACTGGCCCTGACGGGCAGGGGTACCTTTACCTTTAAGGCAGGAAATGTCTGAAGGTCAGCTAACACAAACCAAGGTCAGGTGCTCCGCTTTCAAATCTAATAAACGAGCCGGCATCATCCATATTGTCAAAATACGACGAAAGCAGAGATCAAAGGGCAAAGCAAACCATGCCAGGGAAGTACAAAGATGAAGCTTTACAAACAAAAAAATTATAAACAGAATTCAAAAATTGGAAGAACATCGCTAACTTTTCAACAATGAGGGAGGAGTCATTTTTATAAAAACTGGTGCATATGCAGGAGAAGCAGCACCTGAAAAGGATGTTTTTTATAGAATAACCCTGTGCAGCCTCAAGCATCTATTCACACCAGTATGATGACGTATTTTGTGGCACAATTAGAACCTAATAATTTGCCAATCTTAGCATCCTGGCTATCAGCAGTGGCCGAACAAGTACCAAATGGCACTTGAGAGATAGGTGTTGATGACGACATCCCTCTTTTACTGGCATCTGGTGATCAGAGATCTATTGCTTCTGAAAACAGAAGCTGCACTCTTAGCTGAAGAGGTCATGTGATCAGGAGGTCTGTTCCACACAATATAGGAACCGAGCCTTTAGTGTGGTGGCTCCTAGCCTTTGGAACTCTTTCCTGTAGCATATCAGGCAGGTGCTGCCTCTATCTTCCTTTTTTCAGGAAGTCTTTTATGTGGAGATATTTATCCAGTAACAGTGTGGTGAGGCAGCAGTGCTCACCTAGCTGCCCAACAGCTGCAACCTTGGAAGAAAAGTAGGGAAGCGGCAAGACCTTCCCGCCGCTTCCCGCCCCCAATATCCAGCGGCAACACAGCTGTCACTGAGGCCCAGTGAACGCAGCCGGTCCACCATGTTGTCCTCTGCTGTCTTTAACCCTATTGGTATATGTACAGTGGTACCTCGGGTTAAGTACTTAATTCGTTCCGGAGGTCCGTTCTTAACCTGAAACTGTTCTTAACCTGAAGCACCACTTTAGCTAATGGGGCCTCCTGCTGCTGCGCCGCCGCTACACGATTTCTGTTCTCATCCTGAAGCAAAGTTCTTAACCCAAGGTACTATTTCTGGGTTAGCGGAGTCTGTAACCTGAAGCGTATGTAACCTGAAGCGTATGTAACTCGAGGTACCACTGTAAATCAATTTTAGAAAGGGGCAAGATTAGACATGGATGCAGAAAGCATTTTATTTTTTTAAAAAAAATGAGACTCCTTGTGCTCTGCTCCACTCCCCATTTCTTCCTGCCCAGGGCGGCCTTGTCCTCTGCCTGTCCCTCAGAGCTGGCATGTCACGTGGGATTGATGGAAGCAGCCTCTCCTCCTCTTCGCCTGCTCTCCAGCAGCAGCTACGAGCTACCCAAGGGAGGAGGCCAGCAGCAGCCATGAATAGGCCATGGGGTGCTCCCCTGCAACAGCTGCTGACGCCACCGCATCTCAAGACAAACACCGGCTCACTCTCTTTCCCAAGCTGGGTGACAGCAGCACTGGGTGGGGAAAATAGGGGCATCCCTGGATCAAATCAGAAGCTGGGATGGCTTTCGTAATTCTGGGACTGAGGGTATGAACTTAAAATCAGGAACTTGGAGGGAAGGGAGGGGCAAAAAATAGACATGAATCCAGAAATATGAAATGGGTGGCAAGAATGGCCATGCCTACCTGTCAGGAGGAAGCATGGACCAATGGTACCAAATAGTATGGGGAACAGCCTTATTGGAAAAACTAACCTATAAGCTGAAACTGACATGGGGACAAATGGAGGAAGACGCTTTCACCCCGGTATGACTCGCCTTTATCACATACACAGCCCAACAAGAATCCAAACAGCACACGAATCAATATGGCTAACCTGATTCAAGAACACCCACCCACCCCACTCACACATGAAAACAAAGTTCACCACAGCCAATCACAAACAAACAACCACACCCTAGGCCAACCCCAACCTCTCTCACCACCAAAGGAACACAAGCGAATAGTAAAGTGAACCTGCACAAGGGATGCTGATACAAAACCCCACACATAAAGTAAAATAGAAAAATTGCCACCCGACTCTACCCCCACCCACCATGCCCCCCTCCACCTCTTCCCCCCTTTTCTTCCTAATGTAACACTAATGTCTCAACAAATGAAACTGATCTGTAGAAAATGTAACTTGGAAAAAGAGCACTTTTCTAAATCAATAACTCTTTAATAAAAAAATACGTTTAAAAAAACCTATGGCCATGTCTGCATTTGCTTAGGTCGGATGGCATTCAGGAGAAAAACTATAAATATTAATAGGCATTTGTGTGGGTTATTCTGGGATAGGTGCCTTACTTGCATACTGCTCTCACCTTTTTTAAATATAAATCCCCAAACTAAAATTTAAAAATATCAAAGAGAAGAAACATGCAGTACAGCATTTTACACAAACTGCGATAGAACATATTAAAACAATCGATACTGAAACCCTTCCGCTACTTTGTACTTCTCAAATGACATTCAGAGCAAGATACGCCCTTCAAAGGCATAAGCAGAACACTTGAAAGTCAAAAATGTAGGTGGCTCTTTTTCCCCTCTTTTTTTTTTTAAGAGAGAACCAGAAATGTTAGCAGTAACTCTGTTCCTAGCCTTGCCTTTTCGGAGCTGCTTGACATGAAAGTGTCATTCATTAGCTCAAACCTGCACAGTGCTACGTCTCTAAGGATTGAAAGCCTGCATAAAAGGGTGTCATTCCCTCCGGCAGCTCTTTTCAAGGCCAGAATGTCTTGCTCTTATTTTTCCTGCTGACATGAGAACATTGAGCTGCAAAGTGAAGAGTGCCGCCACAAGGAATCCATTATTTTTTGATGCTTCTACCTTCTCATCTAGCCATAGATGGGGATCAAACAAAAGCGCCAATTCCATTCAAAATCGACATTCTCCTACGGTAGAAGCCAGGCAGACAATAGTTTTGCATAGTGGTGATAGTGCTTTGAGAGGCACTGTGTCTCTGTGCCAATATTTCGTTTGTCGGCTCTAGTCCAAACAGGTGGCACAAGTTTTTTGAAATAACCTGCAAAACCTTTCTGACCAGAGATGAAGACAAGTGACAGTGAGTGGACTACACCACAGTCATTGCTCCTCTGGGGTGGGGGTGAGTGAAAGAAAAGTAAGTGGGACATCACAAACCCCCTGCAAGTTATGTTGCTTGGTAATGTTATGTGGAAGTAAGGTAAAGGTAAAGGGACCCCTGACCGTTAGGTCCAGTCGTGGCCAACTCTGGGGTTGCGGCGCTCATCTCGCTTTATTGGCTGAGGGAGCCGGCGTAAAGCTTCCGGGTCATGTGGCCAGCATGACTAAGCCGCTTCTGGCAAACCAGAGCAGCGCACGGAAACACTGTTTACCTTCCCGCCGGAGCGGTACCTATTCATCTACTTGCACTTTGACGTGCTTTCGAACTGCTAGGTTGGCAGGATGCTAGGTTGGCAGGAAGTATTGTGGAAGTATTGGGGGTTAAAAGAAATGCAGACAGCAGCCAAAGGAAGCAATTGTAAGGTTGCTAAGTTCTCTCAGTGCCCCCTGTGCAAACAATGGCTTGCTAAACAGAGGCATATTGGATAAGTTTTTCCA
>NC_138127.1:14467906-14615951 GCF_964188305.1 Podarcis bocagei | reverse complement strand
ATTTCCCCCCCCCAAACCAGGTCGGGGAACAGCGGGATGGCGGTGCTGCGCCTCCCCGCTGTCCGAGCTTGTGGGGCTGGCCGATGTATGCAGCCCTGCGGGAACTGCGGATGTCTTCCTGAAGCCTGGAGACCGGCCTGCGCACTGACCCCTCTCGCTCTCCAAGCTTCAGCGAAAGCCTGTATTTGCCCCATAGGACGCACACAGATTTCCCCTTCATTTTTGGAGGGGGAAAAGTGCGTCCTATAGGGCGAAAAATACGGTAAAATATGTAACATAATTAATGATGTAAACTATGTAACATATATTATCCCACCCCATTCAGTTCAGTGCAAAGGAAACACATCACAAGTGCTGGAGGTATGTAATCATTTGTGGCTTGAAAGCAACAGCAAATACTGATTCTAAGCTGGATTGATTTGCATTCCAAACGTGACAAAGAAACATTAGCAATTTCTGTTCCCATTTTTGTTTATGTCGGAATTCTCCAACCTGCCAAGTAAAAGTTCATTTCCAATGTTTATTCCCAGTGACTGATATTTAGAGAGATGTGCTGCCGCTGGTCCTTGATAGTAGGATATGTCCCTCATAACTAGCAACTGGCCATTGCGAGCCATATCCTCCATGAATTTGTCGAATCCCAATTCAAAATCTTCTATCTCAGTGATGGCCACCACCACATCGTATTTTTTTTTTGGGGGGGGGGGTGTTTCATTATTAACAGGACAGAGTTTCTCATGCCCTTTTTTAATTTCCAACATACCACACTATGCTCCAGGTAGCATAGACATAAGCAACCTAAGCTGACAACAAAAGAAGAAGAAGAAGAAGAAGGAGGAGGAGGAGGAGGAGGAGGAGGAGGAGGAGGAGGGAGGGAATACAGTATCAGTTTACCTCAGAACGATCACCCTTGCATTGCAAGTGCCATTGAGTCTGTACAAGAAGGTTATTAAAAAATATGTAGATAAAAATGTGACTATCTGGCAATATCACCGCATGCAATACAACAGCTGCAGTGTCCACACACACAAAGGCACACAAAATTCAAAACAATATGACCTTGTGCCATTAGTTTGTAGCTTTACTGAGAAGTATGTTTTCCTACCATTTCCTGTTTTGTGCAGCGGCTTAGCAAGGGTAGCTCAACACCATAACGTTCCATTTTAATAGCATCCAGCGATGTGAAGCGCAGGACAAAGTTTGTGGTTCCAGCCCAGCAGAGGTTTCTTCCTAAGGCAAAAGATAAAAGGAAAATAATAAAGCCTATCTGTCTCTCATGTATTCTCCCTTCCCCAAAGGTCCTTGGATATACAGAACTAGATTTGTTGCTCCCCTCATCTGGCTACTGTTTCAGCTTAGCTTCCCAGCTGAGATACTATTGCAATGGTCTTTGTTCCAGTCCTCATCAATTCTGCCCTTATGTCTTGCTGGGGATAAGGCAAGGCACATTGCCAGTTGTGCCACTCTCTAGGGTTGGGAGACAAATTCGGTCTGGTTCTCATCTCTGTGCATTTTATTCTGTTTCATGTATTTTGCTTTTGTAGCAGCTTTGGCTACACAAATGAACAGTAGCATCCGTAATTTCAGTGTGACCCTACCGAATTTGCATTTTCCCAAGCAAATACGTGAACTAAAGCACAACTTTCTTTAGAAACCAGCACTTCTCCAAATTCTGCAATGCAGTTCTCGACCCTTAGAACGTTTACAGAGATGCATATATTAGAGGAAGGTGTGCATAAAAATTGAAATACAAGTGAAAACAACATGTAAAATGCATTATATTAGGGGGAATTGCTTGCAAATATGTGTTTATTATGAGAAGTGAACACTAAAATGCTTTTAGAATTTTTTTAAAAAAGGAAATGGATGCAGAAATGTGATTGGAAAAATTAGAAACTAAGAAGCCAGCAATGAAAGATTCATCCATCCCTATACTTAACATGAAACTTTGTATTCTTTTCTCCACACCTTCCTGGAATCATCCCTCTCTCTAGTGGCAAATGGCAGTGGGGAATGGTAGGGTGGGAGGCAGGGTGAAATATACTCAGTCGAGTGTGGATTTCATGCTCTTTATTCAGCTCATAGTAGTGAGGAAGAATGGAAGTTCCCCCAGAATGTCTGCTTTATATACATTATTTACACAATGGGCCCCACATGATTGGCTAATTCCGCGATTCACCTGTAAGCCAATCCGGTTGCGGATTCCCTTCTACCTGGAGCTGGATTGGGTGACTCCTGTGGACCAATCAGACTGCTGCATTCTGGACCCTATTGTTCTAGGACCAATCAGACTGCTGCCTTTTGGATCCTATTCAACTCAGTACATAACACAGGGAGACTAACAGTAAGTAGAGCCACAGGCAATGCCATCTAATGCTAGATTAAACCCCATTTTCCTGCTCCTTTTGGAGTCCTACAAGGGCAACACTGAGATTACAGAAGTGAAATCTGCCACAAGCAGTGTCACCACCTGATCTGGTTCTAAGGAGGCAGGCAGGTGAAAAGTGGTGGTGTTTGAGGCCAGATTGGATGGGAAAGGGGCAGTGCCCCATTCGCCCATCTCAGTATCACCTCCGGAGCTCTGGTTGACTCCCTCCCCACATGCTACCATCCCAAGGGGAAGCAATTGTTTGGTAGCGTCCTTACAACAGCCCTTGAGATGAAGACATTGGATTCAAACCTATGATTCCAAGTGACAAGGACTTAGAGGGCTTTGAGTGAGACGTTTAACAAGTGCTTCTTGAAGCTGTCCTTTTCACTCATGCCCATACAGTTAAATCTGATACTGCAATGCCACAATTTCTCACACTGCAGGCAAGCAATCATTCGCCTTGTTTAATTGTATTTATTGAATGATACCAGCCGACCCCCCCTGCTGCTTAAAATCTGTCTTATCACATTTTGTTCAGCATGGCAGCAGCATCTACAATCTTACAAATGGATGGCGCACAATCCATTAGCATTTTTAGACGCATTAGTGCCTGCACAAACATGCCCAAAGCCTCTTATTATCCTCCTTTTACACTTCCAATAACATTCAGATTGAAATGTGCCTCTACCTTGTCACTGAGATTTTGCTTCACTCTCTTAAGTTTTAGGAAAACAACCACACAGAAACAAAAATAATCAAAACAACCTGCTGGCTTCAAGCATTAAAAGTACAGTGTAAGGAACAAGCAGCCAAAGGAAGTTTAGAAAGAAGGGGGGCGTGTCCTTGGGTCAATGATTTTATGGAAGGCATACAGCCGCAGCTACTATTTCTAGACCACAACAAGATCTGCAGTGGGGTAAGAGCAGAGGTGAGCCTGATACAGACACACATTCTCCCGTGGAAGCCTGCAGATGAATGTTCTGCTTTACCACCCATGCATACATGTTGTGTTAATCACTTGTAGGGTAACCATATGCATGTGTATTCAGAAGTTAAATCCCACGGAGTTCGGGGGGCGGGGAGGGGATGTACTGCCAGGTACATGGGTAGAGATTTCAGCCTAAGCTTTCTTTTTCTTTAAATAATGACGCGGTACTCAAAGTGATCACTGGCGTTTCACATGACTTTCAGTTCCCTATACAAATCCTAGATCTGTATTCTCCAATATAGGAGAACAGGTCTTCAAGGTCACAGCTCACTGCATGGCATGACTTCACCCCTCTGAAAAATACGAACTGAGTTGAACATACCATACACCAAGAGTTCACAATCTTTTGGGCGAGGGCCTGGGAGCACATTTAGAGATTTAAGGAACTGCCACAGAGAGAAATGTCCCCTAAACCAGTGTTCCCCAACCTTGGGCCTCCAGCTGTTTTTGGACTACAACTCCCATCATCCCTCGCTAGCAAGACCAGTGGTCAAGGATGATGGGAATTGTAGTCCAAAAACAGCTGGAGGCCCAAGGTTGGGGAACACTGCCCTAAACAATAGACAAAACAGCTACACCCACCCACCAATGGAGGTGTCAAAGTGATCCCAACAGTACATTAAGATGAATGTAAGGAGCTGTGCTACCAAATGTATATTAGCAGTATAAGACTATCCACCCCTTCATGGATCACTGCCTTGCCGTGGCGAAGGAGCTTGAATAACTCAGAGAAGCTATGAGCTATGCCGTGCAGGGCCACCCAAGATGGACAGGTCATAGTGGAGAGTTTTGACCAAACGTGATCCACCTGGAGCAGGAACCGGCAAGCCACTCCAGTATCCCTGCCAAGAAAACTCCATGGACAAAGACAACAGGCATATAAAAGATATGACGCTGAAGATGAGCCCCTCAGGTCGGAAGGCGTCCAACATGCTACTGGGGAAGAGCGGAGGACAAGTACAAGTAGATTCAGAGCTGATGAAGTGGCTGGGCCAAAGCCGAAAGGACGCTCAGTTGCGGATATGCCTGGAAGCGAAAGGAAAGTCCAATGCTGTAAAGAAAAATATTGCATAGGAACCTGGAATGTAAGAACCATGAACCTTGGTAAGTTGGATGTGGTCAAAAATGAGATGGCAAGAATAAATATTGACATCCTGGACATCAGTGAATTAAATGGACGGGAATGGGCGAATTCAGTTCGGATGACCATCACATCTACTACTGTGGGCAAGAATCCCGTAAAAGAAATGGAGTGGTCCTCATAGTCAACAAAAGAGTGTCAAAAGCTGTACTGGGATGCAATCTCAAAAATGATAGAATGATCTCAATACGAATCCAAGGCAGACCTTTTAACATGACAGTAATCCAAGTTTATGCACCAACCATTGGTGCTGAAGAAACTGAAATTGACCAGTTCTATGAAGACTTACAACACCTCATAGAAATGACACCAAAGAAGGATGTTCTTCTGATTATAAGGGATTGGAATGCTAAAGTAGGGAGTCAAGAGATAAAAGGAACAACTGGCAAGTTTGGCCTTGGAGTTCAAAACGAAGCAGGGCAAAGGCTAATAGAGTTCTGCCAAGAGAACAAGCTGGTCATCACAAACACTCTTTTCCAACAACACAGGAGACGACTCTACACATGGACATCACCAGATGGGCAGCATCGAAATCAGATTGATTATATTCTCTGCAGCCAAAGATGGAGAAGCTCTATACAGTCAGCAAAAACAAGACCTGGAGCTGACTGTGGCTCAGATCATCAGCTTCTTATAGCAAAATTCAAGCTTAAACTGAAGAAAGTAGGAAAAACCACTGGGCCGGTAAGATACAATCTTAGTCAAATCCCTTATGAATACACAGTGGAAGTGAGGAACAGGTTTAAGGATTTAGATTTGGTGGACAGAGTGCCTGAAGAACTATGGATGGAGGCTCGTAACATTATACAGGAGGCAGCAATGAAAACCATCCCAATGAAAAGGAAATGCAAGAAAGCAAAGTGGCTGTCCAACGAGGCCTTACAAATAGCGGGGGGGAGAAGGCAAGCAAAATGCGAGGGAGATAGCGAAAGATACGGGAAATTGAATGCAGATTTCCAAAAAATAGCAAGGAGAGACAAGAAGGCCTTCTTAAATGAGCAATGCAAAGATATAGAGGAAAACAATAGAATGGGAAAAACCAGAGATCAAGAAAATGTTCAAGAAAATTGGAGATATGAAAGGAACATTTCGTTCAAAGATTACCATAATAAAAGACAAAAGTGGAAAGGACCTAACAGAAGCAGAAGACATCAAGAAGAGGTGGCAAGAATACACAGAGGAACTCTACCAGAAAGAAATGGATGCCTCCTATACCCCAGGTAGTGTGGTTGCTGACCTTGAGCCAGACATCCTGGAGAGTGAAGTCAAATGGGCCTTAGAAAGCACTGCTAATAACAAGGCCAGTGGAAGTGATGATATTCCAGCTGAACTATTTAAAGTTTTAAAAGACGATGCTGTTAAGGTACTACACTCAATATGCCAGCAAATTTGGAAAACTCAGCAGTGGCCAGAGGATTGGAGATCAGTCTACATCCCAATCCCAAAGAAGGGAAGTGCCAAAGAATGCTCCAACTACCGCACAATTGCACTAATTTCACACACTAGCAAGGTTATGCTTAAAATTCTACAAGGCAGGCTTAAGCAGTATGTGGACCGAGAACTCCCAGAAGTGCAAGCTGGATTTCGAAGGGGCAGAGGAACCAGAGACCAAATTGCAAACATGCGCTGGATTATGGAGAAAGCTAAAGAGTTCCAGAAAGACATCTACTTCTGCTTCATTGACTATGCAAAAGCCTTTGACTGTGTCGACCACAGCAAACTATGGCAAGTTCTTAAAGAAATGGGAGTGCCTGATCACCTCATCTGTCTCCTGAGAAATCTCTATGTGGGACAAGAAGCTACAGTTAGAACTGGATATGGAACAACTGATTGGTTCAAAATTGGGAAAGGAGTACGGCAAGGCTGTATATTGTCTCCCTGCTTATTTAACTTATATGCAGAATTCATCATGCGAAAGGCTGGGCTGGATGAATCCCAAGCCGGAATTAAGATTGCCGGAAGAAATATCAACAACCTCAGATATGCAGATGACACAACCTTGATGGCAGAAAGTGAGGAGGAATTAAAGAACCTTTTAATGAGGGTGAAAGAGGAGAGCACAAAATATGGTCTGAAGCTCAACATCAAAAAAACGAAGATCATGGCCACTGGTCCCATCACCTCCTGGCAAATAGAAGGGGAAGAAATGGAGGCAGTGAGAGATTTTACTTTTTTGGGCTCCATGATCACTGCAGATGGTGACAGCAGTCACGAAATTAAAAGACGCCTGCTCCTTGGGAGAAAGGCGATGGCAAACCTAGACAGCATCTTAAAAAGCAGAGACATCACCTTACCAACAAAGGTCTGTATAGTTAAAGCCATGGTTTTCCCAGTAGTGATGTATGGAAGTGAGAGCTGGACCATAAAGGCGGCTGATTGCCGAAGAATTGATGCTTTTGAATTATGGTGCTGGAGGAGGCTCTTGAGAGTCCCATGGACTGCAAGAAGATCAAACGTATCCATTCTTAAAGAAATCAGCCCTGAGTGCTCACTGGAAGGACAGATCGTGAAGTTGAGGCTCCAATACTTTGGCCACCTCATGAGAAGAGAAGACTCCCTGGAAAAGACCCTGATGTTGGGAAAGATGGAGGGCACAAGAAGAAGGGGACGACAGAGGACGAGATGGTTGGACAGCGTTCTCGAAGCTACAAACATGAGTCTGACCAAACTGCGGGAGACAGTGGAAGACAGGAGTGCCTGGCGTGCTCTGGTCCATGGGGTCACAAAGAGTCGGTCACGACTAAATGACTAAACAACAACAACAACAAAAGACTATCCATGATGGCTGAAGTATCATAGTCACAACAACATTGGAAACTCATGACCAAAACATGGCTATGGATTGGCCTACCATTATAACAACTGCTAGTATATGTTTCATAGCACAGCTGCAGTACAGGTTTGTAGTCTGAGGTGCTCCTGGGTCCATCATTTTAATCAGAGGCCCAAGCAGCTTTTGCAGCAAGGGGCTGGTTCACTAGCTACAGCCATGCCACAGCACTGCATTTTCTGTTAAACTTGCATCTTGATTACTGTAAATGGACTCTAGTGGGCCTTCCCTTGAAAATATTCTGCTACTTCTGCACATAGTTGTGTAACATCTATTCTACAAGCTGGGCACCGGCTGCCCATCTGTTACCAAACCCAATTCAAGGTGTTAGTTTGGGTTTACAAAGCCCCAAGCGACTTGAGACCCAGTAACCTGTCAAAGCACCTTTCCCTATATTGAATGACCTAGGCCTTGGGATTGGTGGAGGAAGGTGGCTGCTTGCTGTCTTGATGGCAGTCGGCACACTTTGTGGTGACCTTGACAGGGCCTTTTGTATTGTGGTGCCCAGGCTTGGAACTTACGCCTCCTAGAGGCTTGGATGACGACAAAATTATTAAGCATCTGCCAACTCACTAGATCATATGTGTTCTCTCATTGCCTTTGGAAATATTTAAGTTATTTTGGTTTCAACTAGTGCTTAAGGTCTTTCTGATCTGCTGCTGTTTACCTGTAATTGTTTTATACAGAATTTTATACTGTATTAGTGTTGCATGCTTTCATTCATCTGCATTTTGTTTTCAGATAATATGGTGGAAACCAGCCCGTGATTTTTATGGAATACTGTCCCGTAATCGGCATTGTGCTTGAAAGAGCAATTGCAGTAACAAGAAAAGAGATAATATGTTTATTTTAGTATCTTGGTGTTAGAGAGACATTGGTTCGGCTTGAAGGACTTAATGGAATTAACAACCATAATATGCTCACAAGATACAGGGATTTACTGTCGTTCCTTCTCACAGCAGCAAAAATAGAAGTTGGGAGGAAAGGAAATGGAAAAGAAAGTATGATAAAAATGTCACCAGTGATTCAGTGGTTGTACAAACTGTGGGAAGTTCATGCCACAGATAAGCTCTCGCATTAAATTTAAAGGGGGGGGGGAATAGGCCATGTTAATCCTCAAGAATGCAGATGCCATTTGTACTTTACACAGAAGCTAATAAGGCACTTGCTGGCACACCCAAGCATTTTACTTCTGCATTTACTTACTGAACTTCATTTTTAATCTACAACAAAAGTGATTATCATATCAAGGTAGATTTAAATTTGGTAGCTTAGCAAAAACGGGCTGGAAAGAATTAAGATGAAGAATTAAGATTTTTCATAATATTAAATTGGGTTGCATTGATTTATCTTTTGTTATTAACTTTAAATTTTTTAAAAATTATATAAAAGATTAATTATAATTCTATTGGATTCAGAGACTTGTGTGGGCAGACGTCGCCACATAAAGAACTACACCTGTTATTACTGTAGGTTTTGTTTGACTGAAGGAAAACTGCCAAATTAACTAAGCCACTTCTGACAAGTTTTCTGTATGCCGTCCAAATGTAAAATGCATCTCACTGTATAGAATGTGTCAAGTTTGGTGGATATAATGAAGGTGTTGAAATCTGTGGTTTTCTGAGTGGGCCTGCTGAGTCACTGTTTAAGACCCAGACCAACAAACAGATCCATAGGAAGATAACTGTTTTTTTGAATTTGACTGTGTGGGTCCCCCTGAATGACACATGAAGGATGTGAAGAACCAACCAAAGGCTGGAGATTATATGCTTGCCCTGAATGAAAAAGGCGGTTCCTCAGTCACTCGTTGCTGGCACACACATTGTTTATGACATGCTTGACACACCTTATTTACTAGAGTCTAAGACACCATCAAGTTTAATGCACACCTCAACGTTCCTAACCTTGAAACAAACAAAAAAAGTATTTGCTGGCGAATGTAAATGTGCTATCAAATCTAATCCGCAACATAATTTCCACAACATAATTTGGCCAAAAAATGTGAGATTTGAGTAAATATGGTATTTTCATTATAACGCTCTTCATTTACCAGTACATAACACACTCAAAGTACTATAAAGTACTATACTCTGTAAGGCTTGGTACTATAGGCCATGCAGCCTTGTCCCCTGTTTGGCAACACACTTTCATCTTAAAGTCAGGGTTGGAAACCTGCAGCCTTCTCTTTCCACCTCTTCCTTCTTCCACCAGAACATTTTACTTCTGCTCTTTGTGGGTGTGCATTCTCTTACACCCGACTGTGCAGTGTTAAGAACGATTTGTTAATAAGCACATCAGCTGATTTGTCAGAACCACTGGCTCCAGACGGCTGCTTGGAATGGCAGAGATGGGGCTTTTTCCAAGCCAACTAATCTACCCTAGGGATAGGAACCTCCACTTGAGACCAAATGCAGCTTCTAAGGCAGGCATCCCCAAACTCGGCCCTGGGACTACAACTCCCATCATCCCTAGCTAACAGGATCAGTGGTCAGGAATGATGGGAACTGTAGTCCCAAAACATCTGGAGGGCCGAGTTTGGGGATGCCTGTTCTAAGGCCTCTCTGAGAGGGCCTTAGGCCTGCTCCTCAGGCCACAACCTCTCACTAGCCCTACTTTACACACACTCCTTGAGAGCTTTTGCCTGGCTGGAACGTGTCCTCGAACTCGGAAAACACTTCTTGCCAGCCTAAATGGTGGAGGTGGGGTGAATGTGTGTAGAAACAAGCCTACTGTGGCATTTGTTCCTCTGTCCACTCTTATCACTGGCGCCATTGGTGTGTGGCCCTTGGAAGGTTGCCTAGGAGAGAATGCAGCCCTCAGGCTGAAAAAGTCTCCTGCCCATGATCTGCCTGGATAAATGAGTATGGAAGCCATTTTAAGGGCAGGCTGGAGCCCTCTACAACCCACAGATCCCTGCTAATTATTTATCACCCCCCACCCCCATTTTATTATTCCTTTCCTCCAAGCAACTCAGCATGGCATATATCGCTGTGCTATTTTTCTAGAAAAAGTGGTGCCAGAAGTCACAACAAACGCCTCCCTTGTTCTCTTACAATGGCAATGGCGCCCACCTGAAGAGGTGTGGGAACTGAGTTCCACCTGAAAAAAACACCCTGCATAGGTGATTTTCCTCAGCCCATTACCTTTACAGCAGGCCCAAACTGAAAGACAGTGACTTGATGAATCCTCATGGCTGAATGAGGATTTAAGGCCCAAGTCTGCCTTTAGCCTTAGCATGATGCACTCTAGCCACACCATCATATTGACTCATGAATTGAGCATCTCAGTCAGCTGAGAAGAAGCCTAAAATGCTGCAGCAGCCAAGCTATGCTAGGAAAGGCTCAATTTCCAAGTGACAGGTTGGGGCCTGCCTTCCCCCATGGCTCCTTCTGTGTCTGTTCAGGAATCACACAAAGCATCACAGGGAAGCCAGTCCCCCTTCAAGAAGCAACTCTCATTCCTGCAACCAAATCAAGAATTGGAGCTCTAAGTAGTAACTCCACCAGGGATTTGATCTGAACTCTTAGTGGCTTCCCCCTAGGCAAAGCCTCTGCAAATACTGCCTAGGACAATGGACAATACCAGGCCAATATGGCGGCATTTTGTAACAATTTATAGTAACTACTCTCTTAGAACCCAGTCTTCGTATTGCTAGGGTGGTACAGAAACGCCTGAAAAATGGCTCCCCCAGTCATTAAGCCCCATGTTGCCATGGTAACGTGGGAAGATCCAGATTGCATTTCATACATCATGGAATTGCACTGAATACGTCGTTCCTCCCTACACCAGCTTCAGGTTTCGGGTTCTGAAAGCGAACCAGGAATTTAAAGAACTGTTATTGTCAAAATGCTTTGCAAACAAGTTTGGAGGAGGGGCTGGCACAATTACCAACCCCCTGGGCCGTGCGCCCCGTTACCCGGCCTGCTTCACCTGCACACCAGCTCCCCTTGCTCAGAACCACTGCAATTGGGGTCATCCTTGCTCTCCCCAGCTCCTCTCTTCCCAGGCACATATTTATGTCCTTGGTTTTTTAAAAAGTCAACAAAAAGCCCAAGTTAAAAAACACAAGTTAAAATGCAGTTAAAACAATTTAAAGCTTTGTAAACAGTTAGGGCAATAATAACAGCAACAGGAACGCCGCCGCCCCAAAACCCTAAACAATACCTCATCCCAAAGGTATGTTCAGCCTCCTTAGCTTTTGCAGCTGGAGTCAGTCATAGCCCTGCCCTTCCAGACCAGGTGGAAACAGCCTGCAAGCAAGGGAGCAGCCAAGATTATATCTGTCCTGCTCAGGAGCCTTGGCCCTTGTAGCTGGAGTCAGTCAGGCCCCAGCCCTCCCAGGCCCAGTAGGAAAAGCCTGCAGGGAAGTGAGAAGGACTTGCAGGACTCACAGCCAAGAAGATGGTCTCTGAATGAGCAAATATATACCATTTGGTGTATTTGAGGTTTAAAAATATTGAACAGAAATAGAAAGCGCCTTTAGCTCATGGATTTCATCTAGGTCTGAACCGAATTAATAACAACTGTTTCTCGGCCATTTTACCCACCCCGAAATTGGGTATTTTGTTTTGGCAAGATTTTAGATCAGAGGAGACTTGGAGACCACTATTTTGTTTTTCTTAGAGAATCCTGTCCTGGGGTGCTTTTTTGAAATTTGCATAATTCAGAACAATTGTTTCCTTTCCCACTCACTGAGAGCTGACCTCGTAGTACACACTCTGCAAGATTATTCAAGATCTCCCCTATTCCCGGACATTACTACAATATATTTTTAAGCTAACTTTCCTTCTACAGTATAGTGTTATGCAGATTTATGAGGGTGGTGTTGTTTTTACAGGGGAGGAGGAATCTGAAATGGTCAGCTGAGATCTCATTAACTACTAGTAACCCGCTGGAAATTACACAACTAGTAACCCACTGGAAATCAGTGGAAAAGTCTCATCTGCTTATTAGCAATTTCTGGCTCTCCAGCATATTTATACTAATGTTGTATAAACCCTTATGAATGCAGCTGCTACTGTATACACAAAATATGCATACGATATTCCATTTTGTTCACATTTTCACAGTGTGGGCTTTGGTAGCAAACAAGACACATTAGTTCCAGATAACATGTTTATTGAACAATCAGGCCTGATTTGTTTGCACAAAGTTTTGTGGGGAGGTTAGACAATGTCAGCATCCATTTTGATTCGCCTGCAGAAGGGTTATATGACATTGTGTCAAGCATATACACTCCACAATACATTTTTTCAATCACTTTCCTTATCGCAAAAAGTCCACCGGGGGTGGGGGTGGCTGAACCCCACCCTAAAGTAGCAACAGTCTGGAAGCACCCAGGTAAAACAAAACCCTTTACCTGCAGCAACAAGTCAGACATCTGAGGGTAGTATCCTAGATTGAGTTTTCTGAGAAAGGCAAGAGGTCCAATAGAGCAGCCTTGCCCAACCTTCAGCCCCCAGATGTTGCTTGACTACAATTCCCATCATTCCTGACCATTGAGCCATGCTGGCTGGGGTTGATGGGAATTGTAGTCCTAGAACATCTGGGGACCCAAAGTTGGGAAAAGATGCAATAAAGAACCCTCAACCCAGTTCTATAGTAAGGGAAACACAGATCGTTCAGCAAACCTAAACCATTTTCAAAGATTTCAAATTGTATGGGGGGGGGTAAGGGAGGAGATTAGGAAAGGTATAATAAGCCACATTGGGTGGCTGAGACAAAGGACAAGATGGTGCATTCCACTTAGAAACCAACTAGTCTGGCAGCTGAATCTTACTTCAGTACAGTCGTACCTCGGAAGTTGAACGCCTTGTGAGTCGAACGTTTTGGCTCCTGAACACCGCAAACCCAGAAGTGACTGTTCCAGTTTGCAAACGTTCTTTCGGAACCCGAAACTGCAGGAGCTTCCTGCAGCCAATCAGAAGCCATGCCTTGGTTTCCGAACGTTCTGGAAGTAGAACGGACTTCCGGAACGGATTCCATTCGACTTCTGAGGTACGACTATACTGGCAACTGTGTGGTGTCCTCAACGCAGGGTTTGTTACAGGGCCTGTATTCCATTAACTAGGCCTCTGGTGTGCGTTGAGGACACCACACAGTTGCCAGTATAGTCGTACCTCAGAAGTCGAATGGAATCCGTTCGGAAACCAAGGCATGGCTTCTGATTGGCTGCAGCCCCTGGTTTGTTATCCAACAGTACAGCCAGGGGCTGCAGGAGAAGGAGCTAGGACTGCACACCCTAGCTGCTTCCCAACACTTGCTACCTTGGGTAGTTGCTTTGGTCTGGACTAAGGTGTATTTTTGCTTCCGTACTGGGAACTGTTGTCTTGAGAAAGTGATCCCTTTGAGAAAGCTATCCCCCCCCCCATAAGCATTTATTCTAAGGGGGAGGGAGGAACTTATCAGTCTGCCTCCTTGAGAAGTTGTTGTGACAGGATTAAAGGATAAAATGGTAGGAAGCAAGAATGGAGCTATCAGAGCAGGCTGTGAAATGCCAATTTTAGTCTTAAATCAATCAGTGAAGACATTTGCGACTGAATGGTGGGAATATAGTATTTTTCCATGAGAACCCCGTAGATGCCGGGCAGAAAAAATTCTTGCCACTAAGCTCTTTCCTTCAGCTTTATTAAATGCCTAGATTTGGTATTCAGTGAAATTCCTGACCTCTGCCCACTGAACCAATTTAGGTAGGAAGATTAACTGCATTAAAAGACATTCACACAAAGATAATATTCCGTGACATTTGGGTGCTTTTATTGAGGAAGAACATGATTAATATTACTACTCTCCTGCATAGCAGATATTTCAATAATTTGCAGTAAAGATTCACATATTTGGCAGTTTAACTCGTGTGAGACTTTCCAAAGAAACTATCAACTCAGCCACCCAAATTAAAAATAAGAGACTGACTTTTGTTTTTTTAAAAAGAAAGGGAGACTGTCTGGAGATGGAGGAATAGGATTCTATAAATACCTCATAAATTTAGATCCCTAGTCTCCCTTGTGAGTAATGGAATTAAAAATGAGTAGATGATCAATAAAGATCAGGCTGCTGTCTCCAAGATCAAATCCAATTCTGGTTTCACTTGCTGGTGATTTTATATTTATTTATTTCCCAGCTGATGTTGTTTGGGCTTAGTCTGAACTGCTTGAATTGTTCAGATTGCAAAACCTTAGCAACATGCATCATTTCAGAGGCTGTTCAATTGAGGTCATGTCCTCTCTGTGAATTTTATTAATATATATTGACAGATGATGACCTAAAACTCAAAATCTCTTCATCTTTGCTTATTGTATTCTCCTGTTAGATGGATAAGTGATGCTTCAGACGCTGCTTAATTGTGTTGATGGGCTTCTAGAGAGAAGCTGATTTGGCGGATAACTTACGTAGTAGTAAGCAGAGCTGCAAGTTTCCATCAGTCCATCAGTTGAACAACTAAGCCAGCAATTCTCAAACTTTGTATTACAAGAGAACTACCAGTGGGCATCAAGAAATATTATAAAAAAATGAGTCATGTGAACCCAAAATGTCCACCCACAGAGGTATCATAGTTTTCTATACAGAAACAGAAGAAAACAAGACAGTAAAATAAAACCTATTGAGATACAGTGGTACTTTGGGTTAAGAACTTAATTCGTTCTGGAGGTCCGTTCTTAACCTGAAGCACCACTTTAGCTAATGGGGCCTCCTGCTGCCGTGCCACTGCTGCGTGATTTCTGTTCTCATCCTGAAGCAAAGTTCTTAACCCGAGGTACTATTTCTGGGTTAGCAGAGTCTGTAACCTAAAGCGTCTGTAACCCAAGGTACCACTGTACAGTGGTACCTCATGTTAAGTACTTAATTCGTTCTGGAGGTCCGTTCTTAACCTGAAACTGTTCTTAACCTGAATCACCACTTTAGCTAATGGAGCCTCCCGCTGCTGCCGCACTGCCGGAGCACGATTTCTATTCTCATCCTGAAGCAAAGTTCTTAACCCGAGGTAATATTTCTGGGTTAGCGGAGTCTTTAACCTGAAGCGTATGTAACCCGAGGTACCACTGTATCTCAATAGGTTTTATTTTACTGTCTTGTTTTCTTCTGTTTACTTCTGTTTCTGTTTCTGTTTCTGTCCTTATCTTTCACCCTGTACACTTGCTGCAGTTTTCACAAAGGTATTCCCAACCTGCATACAGAGTTTGCACGGTGGATCTACATTTAACCATTCCTGGTCAGATTATGAGCTTTCTCAGAGGGTTGAACCAAGGAGCTATATAGTTTACATTGCCATCAGAAGTTACCTTTGCTGATTGACTGAACCTTTTATCAATTACAAATCTGGCCCCCCTTTCTCCTGTAGTTGATCCAAGAGTGTTGATCCAAGACTCATGCTTGTGGCAGTCACAACGGCTCCTTCCTCTTTTCCCCAGCCTAGCACTATTCTAAGATTTTTCAATAAAGGGATTCCTTTTTCTTTTTTCTTTAAAGGTAACAATAACACAGAATAAATGTTTGATTAGTTAAAGATGCCAGGAAACTGGACATCTAAAATCAACTCCCCTCTCAACCTGGTACCTTCCATAGGTTTCAGACTACAACTCCCATCTGCCCTACTCAGTACAAAGGTCATGGGGGATGGGAGTTGTAGTCTACAACATCTGGATGGTATCAAGATCTGTAAAGTTGCTCTAAATCTTATTAGATTAGGGTGAAATCTTCAAAGGCTCCAAGAACTCAAAATCAGGGGCAGATTTTCAGATCTGTCCCACATACATACAAAAATTTGAACAAGTTGAGGTTTTCTCTGCACTCCCCAGAGGCGGATTTAGGGGAGTGTGACCTGTTCGCCTACACTGGGCACCGAGAGGGTGCCGGAGGAGGCACTGCAACAATAACAAACAATGGAAGATGGGGGAATTTTGGTGTCGTGCAGGGCGCCATTGAATTTTTAAAGCCCAAGATCTGCCACCCATGTTCCAGTGAGAAGGGGGAAAGTGGGAATGCGGAGACACAAACAGTAGTTAAATTAATCTGAAAACATGGAGTGCTCCATTTGGCAATTTGGCAATAGCAGCTCTGCTACCAGACATCAAATACTCTAACCAAGTGGACAGGACCCCTTTCCCCAGTTCCAAATGTTGAAGTGTGCACTAATTTTCATTGGGTGGGAAAATATCCCCTCATAAATCCCTCCCTACCCTGTGCATTGCAATTTAGAGCTAGGGAGAAGAAAAAATGGATATACAGTGGTACCTCGGGTTACATACACTTCAGGTTACAGACTCTGCTAACCCAGAAATATTACCTCGGGTTAAGAACTTTGCTTCAGGATGAGAACAGAAATTGTGCTCTGGCGGCACGGCAGCAGCAGGAGGCCCCATTAGCTAAAGTAGTGCTTCAGGTTAAGAACAGTTTCAGGTTAAGTACGGACCTCCGGAACAAATTAAGTACTTAACCTGAGGTACCACTGTAAAATCAATGCTATTTGGAAAGGGAATGGTTAAAATGACAGAGTTGACAAACCAGAAATAAATAAAGAAATGGCTCCAATATGAGCCATTACTGACCAGAATAGCATCCATTTACACCACGGAGAAACTGTGCAGTTATTCCGTTTAGTTATGGGGGAAATGCATATTTTCTGAGCTCCGAAAATGAAATGGAAGTTGAATAGAGAAAACATGAGAGGGAGGTGTTTTGTGCACAAACTCCAGATATCCCATAAAAGCGGAGTAAATAAAACATAGCTATTCCATATTAATTCCAGCAGTGCGGAAGCACCCCCAGTCTCATCAAAACTTCTAGAGAGTGTCTAATATGGGGTGGTAAAGCATCTCATAAAAGTAATTGAAATGTGAGGTCGCTATGGTCTGATTATTCCTCAAGCAAGAGAAAGCAACATCACTTTGAATATGTGCGTAAGGATAATTTCCATTTGTTGTCCCATGTGCAGAACTGTATAAGGAGCAGATATTGACAAGCTCCTGTTAATTACTCATTTGCATCTTACTTCCTAATCAGGCTTTTGTCCCACTGGAATATCTGCCATCATTTAGCGCACGTCAAAACAAGATGAGCACATAGCTTCTCCAAGCAGTTAAATGCTCTTGACACAATAATGCAAATTTTTTATTATGCTTTAAGCCTTCATTCGCTCAGATCTGTGCTTCAAGGGAACAAAAGCCAGGAGCAACAGTGGGTGACGGCTCTGAGTCAGCTGTGTGGTTGAATGGACTCTCTTTGTTCTTCACGCTCCATGAAGGGGAAGGCACTATCACATTATTAAGCTCTACTGTTTCAGTTTAGTAGTCCATCACCTTATTTATTTATTATTTAATCATTGTTTAATAAGAGAATTAGGGCACTTCCAGACACCCTGTTTATTGAGCATTCATCCCAATTTCCTTGGAGGGAGATTAGCAGTGACACAGTGGCAAATTCAGACGTGCAAGGTCCCCTTGTGATAGTCACAACACAGCCACGCCCCTTCCAAGATTATACAATAGTCTTATAATTCTACAATAATAATTAAGCGGTCTTCAAACAGCAACTGGACATCTACCTGTTGGACATGTTCCTAGCTCCGTTTCCTGCAAAGCCCCACCAACTATGATTCTATAAGCCAGCATCTGGAGAAACCATTGGCGTCCTTTTTCCTTTTTCCTATGGCTCTGTTTTAAGCTGTGTGGCCAGTAGCCTGACAGACTGCTCAAAGCCAGATTGGAATTTGGTCAGGGGAGAAAAAAAGCTCACCCATCTTCCAGTGATGTTGAACAGGCATTGAAAGAAGTGAAAGGCAATGAGCTAAGGCAGGATGTGGTGTTGTTGTTGTTCCATTGCATTCCATATATCAGGCACATCCAACTTCCAAGAGACTACTCCCACTATAAAAAAAAAACTGGCAGTGATCTACCGATTGGGATTGGATTCACCAGAGTTGTTGAGCTTTTTGCGGGGGAGGATCAGCAAAAGCAAAAGTTTTTCCATATATAAGAACAATTTCAAATCCAGTACAGTGGTACCTCGAGTTACATATGCTTCAGGTTACAGACTCCGCTAACCCAGAAATAGTACCTTGGGTTAAGAACTTTGCTTCAGGATGAGAACAGAAATCGTGTAGCGACGACACAGCAGCAGGAGGCCCCATTAGCTAAAGTGGTCTTCAGGTTAAGAACAGTTTCAGGTTAAGAACGGACCTCCGGAATGAATTAAGTACTTAACCCGAGGTACCACTGTACATATGCCGATAGGGTTAAAGACAGCAGAGGACAACATGGTGGACCGGCTGCGTTCACTGGGCCTCGGTGACAGCTGTGTTGCCACTGGATATTGGGGGCGGGAAGCGGCGGGAAGGTCTTGCCGCTTCCCTACTTTTCTTCCAAGGTTGCAGCTGTTGGGCAGCTAGGTGAGCACTGCTGCCTCACTACACTGTTACTGGATAAACATCTCCACATAAAAGACTTCCTGAAGAAAGGAAGATAGAGGCAGCACCTGCCTGATATGCTACAGGAAAGAGTTCCAAAGGCTAGGAGCCACCACACTAAAGGCTCGGCTCCTATATTGTGTGGAACAGACCTCCTGATCGCATGACCTCTTCAGGAAGGCATAGATGGGGCGATGCTATATGTTAAGGTACCCTGGTCCCATACCCTATAGGATTCTTGCAGGTACTTTTTGGAATTGGGCAATCTTCACTGCTTCGGCCAGTCCTTGATGTACATAGACCTCAGTACAGTCCCTGTGGGACTTGTAGGAGTCAGGAGTTCTGAATTAAAGGACCTGTGCTCACTAACTTTCCACGCACAAGAAGAAAGTGTGCTAGAAATATTTAAGTGATGAAGCGGGTTCTTCATTGTAGGCTGTATTATTCTAGCTCTGGATTTCAGCTAGATCCCATTTGTGTTGAATGAATTCAGAGGCAGGCAGCAAAAAAACCCAAGTGGGCAGAAACACAACAGAACTCGTCAGATATGGCAGAATGGCTGCCGTATAAAAGAGGGCAAAGACTTGTTTGCTGCTGCCCTAGAGGGGCAGGGCTAGATCTAACGGGCTGAAGTTACTGGAAGTACACTTCACGTGAATGTTTTAATTTACTATTAACTCAACTCGTAGCATGTTCACATATAAACAGCAGAAGACACGACACAATAGCCTTTTCTTTTTCTTTTTTGTATTGCTGTGTAAACAACGAACCCAAACACAGCTGGAATTGCAAAGAAAGCATTTTCAAGTTACGAGGTCACAGCTTCCAGATAGGCCGTGAAGTTCAACACCTCTCTTTCGCTGGTTTAGTGCTGTTGTGGGATTTAGGGGTTTGTGCTGTGGCTGTTGTTGAGCTCTTATCAGTTTTACACTCTATATTAGCCCAATGTCAATACTAATTGTCCCTCATGTGAATTGCCAATTATAACAAGGTTGTTCTGTGGATAAATAATAATATTATTTAATGGAAAGACAAAAAGCGACCAGTAGACTTATTTCAATTTGCCTGGCACAATGGACTCAACTGCCCTCTATATTCTTGCATGTAGAAGTTATTTAAATGTTTTGACTGTTATCACAGGCCACTCAGGAAACAGGTAGCGTATAAATCAGATGGACCATAAACCTATGATCCTTCAGATGTTTTTGGACTCTAGTGCCCGCCAGCCAGCCTCTTATCCACATCAGATATTATTTTATTAAAAAGCTCACAAGGGGGAATCTGTGTGTATCTGTTGCTCCTTCGCATGCAAGCGTGCACAGACCTGGCTTTTCCCATTTTTGGCTGGGAATAGAGTTCGCCCCCTTTCGGTGATCAGCATATTCTGCCTGGAATACTCACCTGACCCATTTCATGATTGACACAAGTCTCTCTCTTCTCTCCCAGTGGCATGGGAGCGGGGAAGAGACACGTGGTTATGGATTGAAGGGATATAGGGTGGATCATGTGTACTGTTCCCTCATAATACCCATAGTCTGCCCATATCTCCATCCCATTTTGGCTGTTCTGCTGGCAGAACAACCCTACCAACATAATATTCCACTGCCATATTTTTCACAAGCAGCCAATCTTGTATTCCCCTGGCATAGCAGGGTCCCCGCTTAATCTTATAGGCCTGCAGTAGGAGGCCAAACTAGGTCCACTAGATCTCCCCATTTGATCCATTATGTGGTTTGGGTGCATTCACTCGTCCATCCCGACATAAAACATCAGGTGCAGGAGAAGGAAACGATGGCTACAATGGCACAGTGGTTCATTGTGTCTGCTGTTAACTAGAAGGCTGGTGGTTCGAGCCCACACAGGGATGGCTGCGAGCATGATTCCTGCTTTGCAGGGGCTGAACTAAATGACCCTCGTGGTCCCTTCCAACTCTACAGTTCTACGATTCTATGAATCGTGACCTGTAGAGCGTTGGCCATTTCTCAAACCGGTCCTCCAGTATGATCCCACTTCCCCACTTCTGCTAAAAGGCCCTAAGTCGGTGGATCTTGAGTATAGGATTATGTCCGAAATTGCTGCTTATAACCATTTTCAAAACCTCTGTGAGTAGGGGTGTGTTGTGTTTTAAATGTGATTTATGGAAATACTTTCAGAATACGCTTACTTTTTTTGTAAATCTCAAAATCGCATTCCAGTTGTAGCATTAAAAATTTAGTCTGTTTCAATTTGACCTCATCCTGGCTGTCATATAATGCAGCCCAGTATTTGTGTTAGAATGCAATTATACAGTACTACAAGAGATGGCCTATCGTTATTCAACACAGGATATTAAAATTATACTACAGACAGGCTCTGGTACCCTGTCCAAAAGGATTGCTTCCCTTTAAAAAAAAAACTGCATAAAATATTATTTCATTTTCTTGCTTGTTGCTGCACATTTTGCCCATGAATATCTGCAAGCAATAAAGGCAGATCCTTAAGAGCTCAGTGATTGTCCAACCACGGGGTGCCCCCTCTGCTTTGGGAAAGATAGGAAAGGACAAAGTGGACCTCAACAGCAAGACAGGGAGGGGCTTCCATTTCCTGGTATCTCTTCCTCTCTCTGTTGCTTCCTGCTTTTCAGGGAGGGTGGGGGCTACTAAAGTTTGGTGTCATTGTTTACACAAACATACTATATGTTATGTACTGAAGTTCTCACCCTGGGCCAGCAGGGGGATATTGTAGATAGTTTTCACTCAGGTCCACATATGCAAATAAAGGATTGAAAGTGACATTCAGTGATTGGCTATTTACAGAAAGTTGCTACTGTTGTGTTGTAGTGGAGCTCTATATAAGCAGCCTGGCTGAACCCTTCAGTTCAGTTCTGTTCTGGCCTATGAATAAACAAGAGCTGTTTGAAGAATCGCTGTGTCATCTGATATGTTCTCCCACAACTTAACATTATATGAGCTTATCATTTGGGTTTTTTAAAAAACATAGTGGGGAGAGGGAGGAGTTGTGCTATTAAAAGCTTTAAGTAAATTTTGCTAGGAGCACATTCACACAAATACAAGAACGCGCATATACGGTTAGATTTTTAAAAAGCATTAAATGACTTATAAATGTCTATACATGCACACAAATATACAGTGGTACCCCGCAAGACGAACGCCTCGCGAGACGAAAAACTCGCAAAACGAAAGGTTTTTTCGTTTTCGAGTTGCCTCGCAAGACGAATTTCCCTATGGGCTTGCTTCGCAAAACGAAGCTTGCCCCGGGGACAGCGGGTCTTCTCTTTTGAAGCAAGGGGCGGCCGGGAGATCGCTTCTCCCCACCGCCCCTTGCTTCAACACCTGCCCCAGCCACCCCGCTTCGGAACACTGCTCCGAAGCGGGGTGGGGGGGCGGGAGCACCTGCCCCAGCCGCCGGGCTTCGTAGCGCTGCTGCGAAGCCGGGCGGGGGGTGGGAACACCTGCCCCAGCCACCCCGCTTCGGAACGCTGCTCCGAAGCGGGGTGGGGGGGCGGGAACACCTTCTGAAGGCGGGCGGGGGGCGAAAGTCTTTGTCCCCCCCTGCCTGCCTTCCCAGGGGCTTTTAAATCGCCCCGGACAGCGGAGAAGTCCTCCGCTGTCCGGGGCGATTTTAAAATGCCGCCCGCCAGCATTTTAAGATCGCCCGGACAGCGGAGAAGTCCTCTGCTGTCCCAGGGTTTTTTAAAATGCTGGGGGTGAGAAGAAAAGCCCTTGTCCCCCCCCCCCAGCCTTCAGAAGAGGTCCGGGGACAGACTGTCCCCGGACCTGGTCTGAAGGCGGTTTCCCTAGGAACGCATTAATTGATTTTCAATGCATTCCTATGGGAAACCGTGCATCGCAAGACGAAAAAACCGCAAGACGAAGAGACTTGCGGAACGAATTAATTTCGTCTTGCGAGGCACCACTGTAGTACATAAGCATAACTCCCCAAGCAGAGTAAAAGAAATAATCAGGATCATCATGCTGCCCTCTAGTGACAAATGCTTGCACCACACATCTTAATTCAAGACCTGCAATTCTACGTAACGGCATATGGTGAATGAATTAAAAACATCTTTCAGAAGAGACCCTGAAGTTAGCCTGCACTATACATGGTAGACTAAAGCCGTTTGAGGTTTCAGATTTCAAGATGTTCTGCCAGTAGCATTGTAAAACATGTCTTCCATTCAACATTCATCTTAAAAATAACACAGACAGCTATGTATATAATTCAAGATTATGAGCACTGGGGGTGGAAACCAGAATTGCATTCCCTCAGCAGGAGGATCACCTACTCCTTTGTCAAAGGAAATGGGCATCATTTTCTAAATGTGTAGAATTCGTTTATTCTAATGACCCATGTCTTTACCTAACAGCAGCCTCTGCAACACAACACATTGCAAGATTATAAGATAGCTCCTGCTGCTTTATCCACACCCTCCAACATTTCTCTGATGAAAACAGAAACATCTGCTCCATAGCAATAATAACAATGGTAATGATAGTTTTATCATTTATATCCCACCCATCTGACTGGGCAGCCTCAGCCATGCTAGGCAGCTTCCAACATATATAAAAATATAGTAAAACATTGAACATAAAGAAAACACTTCCCTATACTGGGTGTCTTCTAAAGGTTGTATCGTTACTTCTCTCCTTTGCTCAGGGGTCACATAACTCCATACCCTCCAACATTTATCTGATGCAAATAGCAACATCCTAAGGAAAAGCGGGACATTCCAGAATCAAATAAAAAACTGGGACGGTTTCTATAAATCTGTGACAAGCTATGCACTTTTGTAAACCAATAAAAATAAAATAAAAACAAAAAAACCCTTCCATATGCAGGTGAAACATGCTTCAGAGCCAGAGGAGAGCTCACAAGAGTTTGGATACACAGGAACTCCAAAGAAAGACTCCCAAACCTTTAACAATTTATTAAAGAAGGGTACAAACTTACAGCAAAGGTCCAATGGTTCCTGGCTCACTCCTGCTCACAGTATTCCATGAGACAGACGCCACAGCAAGAAGAAAGCTTGTCCACACCTAACTAAACATACATACAACCTTTATAGGGCCAGGCAGGCTACATCACAAGGGAACACAGGTGGCTGGTATCAACCATTACCTCCCCCTTCAGCTACAAATCAAAGCTCGTGAAACACATGGGCTCAACGCTACAGCTGCTACCAATTAGGCAGGGATCTTGACATTAATATGCTGCTTCCAGACCAGCAAGCCTTTTGAGGTCAACACAAGAGGGCTGTCTTCAGGTGTCAAATAGTTGTTTATTTCCTTGACATCTGACAGGAGGGCATGCCCACAGGGTGGGTGCCACTACTGAGAAGGCCCCTCTCCCTGGTTCCCTGTAACCTCACTTCTCTCAGTGAGGGAACTGCCAGAAGGCCCTTGGAGCTGGACGATGGGGGTGGAGATGCTCCCTCACATCAGGTGCGACACTACTGGAAAAAAAGCAATGTAACTTCAGGGAAGAGTTAAGCAGGTAGTCTGGTTGTAAGCTTTTCTGACTGAGAGAAGTGGCTGGCATTAAAACGATTGCATTGCCAAGGTTTGGTTTGTACAGTTGTACCTTGGATCCCAAACGCCTTGGTACTCGGACGTTTTGATTCTCGAACGCCGCAAACCCGGAAGTTAAGCATTCCAGTTTGTGAACATTCTTTGGAACCTGAACATCCAACAGAGCTTCCTGCAGCCAATCAGAAGCCACACTTTGGTTTCCGAATGTTTTGGAAGTCAAACAAACTTCTGGAACGGATTCCATTCGACTTCCAAGGTACGACTGTACTGGGAAATGTTTGTATGCCAGTGTCCACTCTTGGTGGGCATGCCATGAAGGGTACTCCTACTGTCTGCGCAGGGGGAAACCACACCTACAAAGTGAGACTTGCTTTACTCCGGTTGCAGAGGTGCTGGGGGGCAGGTTTAGCTGGAAGAGGTGGGCCAAGGAACCACCTCTACCCAGTCCAAAAAGCCCCAGCAGGGGCAGCAGAGAACTAGGATTGCTTTGCCCAGTTGCTTTGAAATAAATAGGACTTGGGTTACTCATGTTTGCATCTCATTTGTTTGATGTATAGCTAAGTCCTGATCCAACACAATGCATTTTTACAGGTAGTACCATGGAAAACGTAGCTTTAGGCAATGCTCTGCTGGCGTAGAAGGAATCTTGCCTGTATACAGTTGCAGTGGTACCTCGGGTTACATACGCTTCAGGTTACAGACTCCACTAACCCAGAAATAGTGCTTCAGGTTAAGAACTTTGCTTCAGGATGAGAACAGAAATCGTGCTCCGGCAGCGTGGCGGCAGCGGGAGGCTCCATTAGCTAAAGTGGTTCAGGTGAAGAACAGTTTCAGGTTAAGAACGGACCTCCGGAACAAATTAAGTACTTAAGCTGAGGTACCACTTTATACAGAATCTATCACTGTGGAGATACATGGGTGGAATTTACACACTTGTGAAAACGCTTTTTTAAAAAAAAATTTTTTGAAAAATACATTGAATTTGCCATAGCTCACTGTCGCCATCTAATGTCACATTTGTATATTGCAATTTGGAACACACTTAAAACGTTTCATTTGCAGCTGTATAGCGGAGTCCATGCAGTGTTTGGAACAGCTAGGCCAATCTAATGCAGGCTTCCTCAAACTCGGCCCTCCAGATGTTTTGAGACTACAATTCCCATCATCCCTGACCACTGGTCCTGCTAGCTAGGGATCATGGGAGTTGTAGGCAAAAACATCTGGAGGGCCGAGTTTGAGGAAGCCTGATCTAATGAATATCTAAATCAGATACGAAATGTGTAAGGATTAAAAACCTACCCTAGAAATGGAACACGACTTGCCTACCCATCATGCACGAAGTTTTCATTTTGACAAGGGAAAGCATTTCTATAAAGATTATTTTTAAAAAAGAAATATTTTTAGGCAGGTGCTTCAATGCTTGCCAGCTCCACTAGTACATGAACAAAGAATCTCAATGACCTGCTATACAACATTACTGTTTTTGAAAGGTACCCATAGCTGTGATTTAGTGCAAATGGAAATCTGGCACAACTCTAGATTGAATATAGCAGCTGCAGCAGCAGCATAAGGAAGGAAAGCTTTTCCCCGTGCAAATAAAACAGGGAAATTGTTAAGATTTCAGATAAACCTGTGGTTTTCCTTGATGCACACAATATGCCGCGGTTCTTTCCCCCCTTTTAGTAGAGGTCTGCTGGGTATCATAATGGAGATTTCTGCCATTTGGCTCTTAGCCATCTGATTGTTGTTGTGGGGGGGGATCAAACATAAACCCATCTCTTAGAAATTGCACATTTCTGAGAGTGGCTACTCTAGATGGTATCTTTGGTATTGCATTTCCTCAACCACTTCAGATTATAGGTTAAAATGTACCTACATGGAGGAATCCCCTCTTGGTTGGCAAATTTAATATACTACACATTTATGTACCCCTCCCTCAGATACCAAGTGTGCATGCACACGAAAGCTCATACCAATAACTAACTTAGTTGGTCTTTAAGGTGCTACTACTGGAAGGAATTTTTTATTTTGACTATGGCAGACCAACACGGCTACCTATCTGTAACTGTACCCCTCCCTGTTCGGAAAGAATGGGCAACAAAAACAACCCCAAACCTTAAAAAACACTTGGGTAAGATTCTTCATCAGGGCTTCCGTACTGATGTGGTTGAGAGATGTAGTTTGATAATCCAATCAGCCCAAGCCACCACAACCAAGAGGGAGTTTTGAGTCAAGCAACATGTGGGGAGCCAGATGTTAGCCATAACTGAGCTATGCTAATAGGATGTATTATTACAGTACAATCAATCAGCTTTTTAAGCCTGGAGTATTTGTAGAACTGGAGTTGAAGCTTGATAAAGAACTGAATCCGAATTCCTTTGAACCAGTGTTTAATCTCATATGTAGTTTGCGGCTTTCAATATATTGGTGGTGAATAGAAGCTGATTCTCTCAAGGCTCACTCATTTTCCTTTATACACAGACCACCTCTGTAGCTGTCCTATGGGAACAAGGGTGACAGCCATTGCCAGATTTGTGTACGTCCTCCACCAGGCTATGGGGCAGCCCTAGCCCCCCTCTCTCTCTCATGTTCCACAAGTCTACTGGCCGAGTAAGGCTGGCTAGGAACTACTTCCCTACCAACAGCCTGTGTCATCCATAGTGCTGCTCAGCTTAGCTAGGTAGACTGGATGCAAAGAATAACCGACTTCAATAAGTTTGTAGAAGAGGGACAGTGTTTCAGCAGATGAAGCTGGTCCTTCAACAGCAAGTAGCCCCTCTTCTGCTTTTCCCATCATATCTGGTCACCCTGCTAGGAACACAGCTCATATCAGAAAATGTTGAGCCAGCAGCACTAGCCTCATTCAGTGACAGCAACCGGGGAAGAATCACTGCAATACATAAAATAGTTGCCAGCTAAGTTTCTCCCCAGGAACCCAGATGTGTGCAGGGTCAGGAACTACTTGCATTTGCAAGAGGAAAAACTAAGCGCGTGTCCGATTTTGGCCAAATATTTGGTTACAAGTTTCCATTTTTGATGCCCAGTTTAAGCAACTGGTATAGTTCAGGCTGCATGCTTTATGTAGAAACATACAATAACTTCTGAACCTTCCTTTGTTCTCAGCTACGTGCCTGCTACTCCCGAAGAGATTAAGAGGATTAAATAAAATTCCCCCAAAGGTATTGTTTCTCTGGGGGCATCTAACAAGCACCTCAGTGTAATTCCTGCTGTTAAGACATAATTGCCCCGCTTCAGACTGGCAACAGTAGCTCATAACATTAGAGAAACCTTAATACCAAGACCATCTCGCTGGCATTTTCTCTACCTTCTAAGGATTTTCAATAAATGAAAAGCCCTCTTTGCTTCTGGCACAAAGTTATACCGTGTACAGGATGCAATAGAAGATGAGAGCCAGTAATTGGCGAAGACTGCAAGGACATTTAGTCAAGCCATGATTATGAGTATGTGGAGAATAAAATGAACTGATTCTGATCCTAGGTAGTGGTACCTTGGGTTAAGAACTTAATTCGTTCTGTTCTTAACCTGAAGCACCACTCTAGCTAATGGGGCCTCCTGCTGCCGCTGCTGCATGATTTCTGTTCTCATCCTGAAGCAAAGTTCTTAACTCGAGGTACTACCGGTATTTCTGGGTTAGCGGAGTCTGTAACCTGAAGCGTCTGTAACCCGAGGTACCACTGTAAAAGGACACCCAGGCTTACCAATACTTTGAAGGGATAGAGAAATAGCAAGGAGAAATATCAAGGAGTCTAATTGATAGAGTAGAATTTACTCTGATGGGACTTGTAAATCATAAAGAAAATTAGAATGTACACAAGGCAGCTTAATGTCACAATCCAAAGTATTCCCTTCTGGTTATAGAAGAGGCTTCCAATCCAGTGCATTTGGATTGCCGCTTTAAATTAAAATCAGAGCCAGTTCCCTTTAGCCTTGGCAGGATGCATGGCAAGACCTAGCTCTAAGTTTCGGAGAAAGGGACAGTAGGAAATGTCCTCTAGCTCAGTTTGTAGCCATGTAAATTTAGAATACCCAATTCTGTGCAACTATGGTGGCCATAATCTAACCCAGGGGTAGGAAGACTATGGCACTTCAGATGTTGGCTGCCACACCCATAATCTCTGGCCATTGGTGATGCTGGCAGACCTTAAAATCTAATATATGAATGCCCACTTTGATATTCCATTGGCTGCTACTTGTGGCAAGAGTTCCATTAAGTCAGCAGTTTATAATAAAGAGCACTTTTTATTCACAATATTTATATGCTTACGGTTTGAGGAAAATGCGTTAAGAAGCTCTTGTCTCCAAGTTGCAGAGGTGTTTGTCAGCGGGCTGACAAAGACCTGTCTGTAGGTTTTGACATCTCTCCCATCTTGCGAAACTTCTTCCCACACTTTTCAGAGGAGTTAAGGTTTAACATTAGCATGTAGAAAAACTGGCTGGCAGCTAAACATGTCTTTCTGCAGATGCGATCAATGTAGATAGGACCCACTCAGCTGGTGACAGTCCAGGCAAGATGGCAAGCTCCTCCCCATAGCCACACTCCATCAGACTAGTGCAGGGACCCTACATACATGCAGAGCACATGGAGTTTATTTGCAATCTTCATTTTGTGCCCAATGTTTTACTCGTCCCACAATATCTGAAATGCCTACTGAAGTCATCTTTTGTTTGTTTAGGAAGGCTTCTCCCGAGGCATAACCCAGACATTTATGGAATATCAGCTTTATATGAGGATACTGTTCCGTTCTTATAGGGACGTGGGTGGCACTGTGGGTTAAACCACAGAGCCTAGGACTTGCCGATCAGAAGGTCGGTGATTTGAATCCCCGTGATGGGGTGAGCTCCCGTTGCTCGGTCCCTGCTCCTGCCCACCTAGCAGTTCGAAAGCACGTCAAAGTGCAAGTACAGTGGTGCCTCGCAAGACGAAAAGAATTCGTTCCGCGAGTCTTTTCGTCCTGCGATGTTTATTGTCTTGTGAAGCACGGTCCGTCGCAACTGCACCTCTTCAAGCGGCTTTAAAAAAAAGCGCAAGACGTTTTCGTCTTGCAAAGCAAGCCCATAGGGAAATTCGTCTAGCGAAGCAACGCAAAAACGGAAAACCCTTTCGTCTAGCGAGTTTTTCGTCTTGCGAGGCACCACTGTAGAAGGTAAACGTGGAAGGTAAACGGCGTTTCCGTGCGCTGCTCTGGTTCGCCAGAAGCGGCTTAGTCATGCTGGCCACATGACCCGGAAGCTGTACACCGGCTCCCTCGGCCAATAAAGCGAGATGAGCGCCGCAACCCCAGAGTCGGTCATGACTGGACCTAATGGTCAGGGTCCTTTTACTGTTCCGTTCTTAGAGCATACAGATGGTTTGTTTTTATTTCGCTGGATTCATAAGGTTTTTAGAGTGTTTCATTGCTTTTGGACTTGTACACCACTTTGATGGCTATGTTGTGAAGCAGCCTGCATGTCTGTATAATAAAGCTTTCCCCCTTCAATAAAGCAAACAATTTACTTATTTGCCCCCTTTTGCCTTCAACGGTTGTTCATATTCAGCCATTCACACACATCGAGGTCATTGCCAGAAATACCTCACCATCCCTCCTCCAGAATGAGAAGGAAGTGTAGGCCTTTACAGTAGTTACGGTATATCCCAAAACACTGGTCATTCAGAACAGGGCTAGAAGCAATTGCAGCTCAACCAAGGTTTTAAAAGGCCAGCAAGGAAAGCTGGGGGTGGAAGAGAGAAAAAGGTGCAACTCAACAGTATTTGATCCAGCAGTTTGAAAACTGGAGCTTTATTCAAGTTTTTACTTCTATACAAAGTCTACTTTTATCGGAAGCCATACACATCCGAGAGATTTTCATTTCAGCACTTCGGGTATTTAATTTACATGCAAGTAAATCAGAGAAATGAAGATGAAAAGCAGTCTAAAAAGAGTTCATTCTAAACTCCCACATTACCACAGCCTTTTCAAGGAATTGTAGGACAGACCTTTATTATTAAAGTGCCATATTTATGTACAAATTATTAAAATAGTAAAGACTTAAAACCTGCTAAGAGGCAATGTGGTTATGTAGCTTCTGCAGCTTGTCTACAGCCCATAGAAGAGGCCCTGAAACTGCCATTTTCTATACAGCACCCCATATAACTTGCTTTTCTGTGGAGGAACTACTGGTGACCTATGACCAGATAACGGAACAGACCAGCAAGCACCGATATTTCTGATAATCAAGCGACCCATGTATTGTACAAATACATTTATCAGCACCGGAAACAAACAAAATCCCCAAACTTTTCTAAAGTACCACCACACATTATAAGAGCAAGGATTTTGAGGACAACTGGACAGACTGCTAGCTATTTCAAGCAAACCCCAAAACAGTATTGGGTTCAATTTAGAAGTCTGCATCCAGAGTGAAAGAGTTGTCTGTAGGCTTCGACATCACCCCCATCCTCTGATATTCTCCCACACGCTTTTCAAAGAAGTTAGTTTTACCCTCCAGTGAGATATTCTCCATGAAGTCAAATGGATTCTCAGCTTGGAATATCTGAAGACAAATAAAATTGACAGCTTATGGGTCTTATCTAGGATACACAATCTGACAGGCAATGCTGAACATCATACAAATAACCTTGTTAACATCTAGTCCCAAACAACCTACCATATTTACTTGAACCTAATGCTCACCTTTTTTTGGCCAAATTACGTTGCGAAAATTGAGGTGCGCATTAGACTTGATGGCACATTTACATTCGCCAGCAAATACTCTTTTTTTTTTGTATCAAGGTTCTGAAAATTGAGGTGTGCATTGGTTTGATGGTGCATTTGACTCGAGTAAATACAGTACTTTTACACCTCTTATCTCCTGGTCCATAGCATCCTGGTTTCTATTCATTCCGTACTATCTTTAGATCCCACAGCTTGTATCTGTAAGTCTCCCGCCTGAATTCCAGTTCTATAAAATTAATTTCTTACGACCCATCTGCTCTCTCTCTTTCCTGCTTTCCCTGACGGAAGTATCCATTTTTTTATTTGCCTGTATCTTACCCTGAATGGTAAGGGACGCGGGTGATGCTGTGGGTTAAACCAGAATCTAGGACTTGCTGATCAGAAGGTCGGCGGTTCGAATCCCCGCGACGGGGTGAACTCCCGTTGCTCGGTCCCTGCTCCTGCCCACCCACCTTGAAAGCGCATCAAAGTGCAAGTAGATAAATAGGTACTGCTCTGGCGGGAAGGTAAACGGCGTTTCCATGCGCTGCTCTGGTTTGCCAGAAGCGGCTTAGTCATGCTGGCAACATGACCTGAAAGCTGTACGCCGGCTCCCTTGGCCAGTAAAGTGAGATGAGCGCCGCAACCCCAGTCAGTCACGACTGGACCTAATGGTCAGGGGTCCCTTTACCTTTACCCTGAATGGTACATGTTCATGTATAACCTGCCTATTAATTACTGAGCAGAGCAAGGCAAGACCATCGTCCATCATTGCTTAACTGGCTAATGTCTTGTGGATCGATCACCTATGACCTGCAGATTACTGGAATCACTGCAAGAAGTTCTGGACCAAGTGGAGTTTTGTTTTTGATTCAACAAGTGCAAATTTATGCCTTAACCATTTAGGGACCCCCTCTCTACCAGTATGAACCCTTGTGTTGTAAATATAAAAAGAATCAATAGACCAAGGGCCTCTAGAAAAATTAAGCAAGACTATGCAAGCATAACAGTGAGTCACTGCAAAAAGAACCCAGCAGATTTAGCATTAAGAACATGAAATCCACAAGTCACGGAGGGAAGGTTCAGTTATATGTAAAAGGGAACATCCCTTGAAAATGATAATCAAAATGACTTATGTACAAAAAAAGCATTATACTGCATGTTCACCTTGAGTGCATTTTGGCAGAATATAAATTGAAATAAATAAACTGCACCCCTGAATTAGTCTGTTTCTTAATCACAAATTTCCACTAACGAGCCAGAGAGCAGTTGCTTAATGTTCATCCCTTAAGAGGCAAACAGCACAGAACTTACCTTGTTAAAACCTAGTTCCAGTATCAGTCTGTCTGCTACGAATTCAATATACTGCTTCATTAAAGTGCAATTCATGCCAATTAGCTTTACAGGCAGTGCTTCCGTCAAGAATTCCTGCATTTAAGTGAACAAGTATGTAAGTATGCAAATCCTACACCATCTAGACAATTTAACGCCCTGCTAACTTTTAAGCTTTCCGTAGCCTTTTTCTGCAGGCACTTTTTTGCCACCACCAGAAAGACTTGCCAATTACCTGTTCTATCCTGACAGCATTAGTGATGATCTCTCTCACTCTTTCCTCAGCTGGTTTGTGTACCAAATGCTTGAACATTAGGCAAGCAAAATCGCAGTGCAAGCCCTGGGGGGAAAAAATAATTGGGATATTTCAGAGAACTGCTGGGGGGTGGGATGCAGTTTTCCTCTTTATCATCAGCAAACCTGAAAAGCCTGAAACAGTAGAGTGGCTGTAACAAGTAATAAGATTTCTGCATAGGTTCCATACGAACAATACTTTGGGCGATCTTCAGTTTTCCATGGCTGCCAGCAATGCAAATTAAATTCATTTTCATTCTCAGTGAGCTTTCCTCTCAATCTAGCAGAATCAACCTTTAGGTGGAAGTTATGTGCTCAAGTCATCAATAATAATTAGAGACTGTGAAAGATTTAAATGAATTTCCTGGGGAGGGGGCTTCCTGAAAGAACAGGCAAACAGTGCCCTGGGGTTACAGAGCTGAAGGGTTAACACCCCAGCTTTTGCCATACCAGGGGTCCAAGGGCTACTGGAAAGTTAAGACTCCCAGGAGGAACACCATAGCAAGGGGGAGGACCCCCCCTCCCCCATTCTGTCCATCAGCCAAAGGAGGAGCAGCCGCAGGCAGCTTTCTTCCCTCTCTGCCTGCCATACAGAAAACATTTAAGAATTCTTAAACTAAGAACTAGTGGCCACATTTGCTTTCTTTTTCCTCCTCCCTCCCAATCCCTTTTCCTTTTGTGTTACGCCTTTTAAGCATCTGAGAGAGCAGGAACGAAATAGTTTTGATTAGCTAAATGGGAAGTGCGAAGCCTTACCTCGTCTCTGCTGATCAGTTCATTAGAGAAAGTGAGCCCAGGCATCAACCCTCGTTTCTTCAGCCAAAATATAGATGCAAAAGAGCCAGAGAAGAATATGCCTTCCACCGCAGCAAAGGCTACAACTCGTTCTCCTGTTGGGAGAAAAGCCCATTGTTGATTTGGGTGATGAGACTTGTCACAGATGTGCCAGAAAGGAGAACCAAATGCAACACTCACCGTATGCTGCCTGTTTGTCCCCAATCCAGCGCATGGCCCAATCAGCTTTCTTTTTAACACAAGGCAAGGTTTCAACTGCATTGAACAGAAATTCCCTAAAATGACACAATAACGCAGCCAAGTGTACAATCTGTTGTAATGGGAGATTTGTATCCTGCCCTCCCTTAGGCTGATAAATGAAGAGACCAGAAATTAGCAAGGATTAGAACCCAGGAATTAGAGAAAGCAGCCTAACTAAAAGAAATCAATACAAATTATACAGCCAAAGCTCATGCTGTTTTACAGTTTCTATTGCAGTGAAATATACAAGAACGTTGAATAGGTAAGGACTTTTTTTGCACGTTTTGTAAGAGAATCAAGTGTCCTCCTACAATGCTAGTAAATTAAAAAAGCATGAACTTTAAAAAAAACACGACCTAGGCTTTGAAGCATTTTAATATTTAAAATATTTATGCATATACTTTTTTTTTTTTAAATCACTATAGAATAAGAAAAGATTTGTCTCAAAACAGCACTAACCTCTCTTTGGGGTCTTTGATATAAGTATCAATAAGTAAACTATACATTTCTGAATGGATGTTTTCCATGGCAATCTGGAAGCCGTAGAAACAGCGAGCTTCTGTGACCTGCACTTCTTGGCTGAATCGCTCCACCTAGAGGACACAACATACCATTTCAGTTATAAATGATACTTTTGAAAAAAGTTTTTTTTAGAAAGACACTCCACCAGCAAAAGCTGATGGCAAGGTATGTCTGACAGCTGCCAGATTATGCAGCAGCATATTGGTCAAGTAATGAGATAGCATGATTACAACATCTCTGCAAGTGGAATATTACAGCAAGGGGCGGGGAGAGCCCAGATAAAAGGATATAAGGTAATTTAACTTTTTTTTTGGAATGGAAATTTAGGGTACAGTGGTACCTCAGGTTACAGACTCCGCTAACCCAGAAACAGCACCTCGGGTTAAGAACTTTGCTTCAGGATGAGAACAGAAATTGTGCAGCGGTGGAGCAGCGGCAGCAGCAGGAGGCCCCATTAGCTAAAGTGGTACCTCAGGTTAAGAACAGTTTCAGGTTAAGAACGTACCTCCAGAACAAATTAAGTTCTTAACTCGAGGTACCACTGTATTACCTAGCCTTAAGATTTTTCAAGATCTAGCTGAGGTATTAGGAGTAGCAGAAAACTTTTCATCCAAGCTTTTAAAACAGCAAAAATTCAAAGCACCCAAATTCTGATCTACTGAGCCAGTGTGGTGTAGTGGTTAAGAGCGGTGGACTCGTAATCTGGTGAACTGGGTTCGCTTCCCCGCTCCTCCACATGCAGCTGCTGGGTGACTTTGGGCCAGTCACAGTTCTTTGAAGTCTCTCAGCCCCACTCACCTCACAGAGTGTTTGTTGTGGGGGAGGAAGGGAAAGGAGAATGTTAGCCGCTTTGAGACTCCTGAAGGGGAGTGAAAGGCGGGATATCAAATCCAAACTCTTCAAATCCAAACTCTTATTGAAAAACAGTGTGAGGACACAAAAAGGAGGACACTAAAACATATTGTTTGACTTGGGTTTTCAATACTCTTTCCATAACTATTTCCCTCTGGACAAGAGGAAACCTGGGACTCAGCTATATTAGTAAAAGAAACAATAATTTGAATGTGTTATAAATGTGCAACAAGAGATGGCGCCAGAGAGCAAAGAAATTTTCTACACAATTTCCCATAGGGTTTTTCCCCCTTTTGTTATACAGTGGTGCCTCGCAAGACGAAATTAATTCGTTACGCAAGTTTTTTCTTCTTGCGAGTTTTTCGTCTTGCGATGCACGGTTTCCCATAGGAATGCATTGAAAATCAATTAATGCGTTCCTATGGAAACCGCCTTCAGACCAGGTCCGGGGACAGTCTGTCCCCCGACCTCTTCTGAAGGCTGGGGGGGGGGGGGACGACGACAAGGGCTTTTCTTCCCACCCCCAGCATTTTAAAAAACCCCGGGACAGCAGAGGACTTCTCCGCTGTCCGGGGCGATCTTAAAATGCTGGCGGGCGGCATTTTAAAATCGCCCCGGGACAGCGGAGGACTTCTCCGCTGTCCGGGGCGATGTAAAAGCCCCTGGGAAGGCAGGCGGGGGGACAAAGACTTTTGCCCCCCGCCCGCCTTCAGAAGAGGTCCAGGACCTCTTCTGAAGGCGGGCGGGGGGCGAAAGTCTTTGCTCCCCCCGCCTGCCTTCAAAAGCCGTCCGCGATAGCGGGAAGCGCTTCCCTGCTATCCCGGACTGCTTTTAAAATGCTGGCGGTGGGGAGCAAAGCCTTTCGGCCCCCGCCGGCCTTCCTGGACCTCTTCTGAAGGCCGGAGGGGGGGGGAAAGGCTTTGCTCCCCACCACCAGCATTCAAAAGAGGTCCCCGGAGATTTCCCTATGGGCTTTCTTCTTGCGAAGCAAGCCCATAGGGAAATTCGTCTTGCGAAGCGCCTCCAAAACAGAAAACCCTTTCGTCTTGCGGGGTTTCCGTCTTGCGAGGTACCACTGTAATGATCTAATTTCTGACTTATTTATAGTGGGTTTTCTTCCTGTGTGTAGATCCACCCCGATAGCCATGCCATCTCAAGTTGTGAAACATGGAATATGAAAAACATGGGCTGCTCATGTATGAACTGAATATTCTATTAGCCTAATGAAGACTTTTGAGAAGCTCAAAAAGCTTTCACATCTTTAAACTATTGATTAAACTCATCCAACAGAAAGGTACTCTCACCAGTTTTGTTGCTTAATGTACCAAACAACTTCTTTTCCATATTTCTGTATGCACTAACTCCATGCAAGTTTTAACCAGGTTTGATTCAAGAAATGAATGTGTGTGTATATAGGTCATTCTGGGCTTTATTCACAATGTAATGACTTTGCTTTTCTATACTTGATGTCTGACAACAACTCCATTGAAAAGCATCAGAGGGATTTATCTAGTGCTATATCCATGAAGGCTCATTCACATATGCAAGCCATCATTTGATGTTGCAGACATCCAATGGTCAGCTTAAGCTCTCTACCACGGCTATGACAAGTGTATGATGGCACAAAGATTCCACATGCATTTGGGCCAATTCCAAAAAAAGTAAAAGTGAGTCATAGCTGCCAGAGCCTGGTAATTAGAGAAAAGGGACACCTATCTGCCAGGGACAAAGGTACCCAATTCTGCCCATATTTCTAAACAAAGCAGAACTCTGTCTTAAGCAGGTGTTCTGTAGGCAGCTACCTCCTGATGGTTTGGATATTTATGGAAAAATTTCATTCATTCATCCACTAAAGCTAGAGCTGAAATTCCATGACATTTCTAAGTCTATAAAACATTCAGATGAAATTGGCAAGAGGATAGGGCAGCCAAGTCAGATGGGTGGGGTACTACTACTACTTATGATGGTGTTCATCTCTGAAGGCACAGAAACAGCAGCAAATAAAGCTTGAAGCAGATTCAGTGAAAGTAACATGCTAAGCAAATAATCTCTTTGTTACTCAGTGTAAGAATGAAATTAATTCATACCAAATGTGTTATTTGCATTAGAGCACATTATTGAAAGCTTCTTTGTGTGCCAGAAAAAGATTAGCACTTTCTAAATTACATCCCCTTATAATTCACTGTTATTAATCATTGATTCCCAGAGATTTAGATGAGCTTCATTTCCAGACTTGGAAGCGCTGGAAAGTTTTTCTTTAGTTTCATGCTTCACCTTGTGAGGGTATCTTCCCGATTGCTAAAGATGACATTAACTTGATAATTTCTCAATCCTCATACTAAGGAAGTGTTTGAATTTAACAGCCCAAGAAAAATCTAATGACAGAATGAAACACTGTGCTGATGCTGGAGAAAGCCAACTTGAACTCATGAGTGTTATTCCACATCACTTGCTTAATGTGCAGTTGTCAAAAGGGGTGCACACATGGCTATGACTTGCAGATTGACTCCAATTGATCACATTTAGAGGTAAGTGAGGCTATAATTTAAGATGGGCTTGCAATCTAAATAAAATTATCAGGCCTTAAAAGTTAAGACACTTTGTTCATTGGTGATGCAGTGCTAATTGCTATTCTAAACTATTATTTAAACCAGGCTCAACGACATGCTCGTTTTTCCAATCTGGATGTTATGAATATGGGTAGTCTATATGTAGCTTGGATAGGAGGAAACATGAAGATTTTCCTTTTTTAAGTTACTATGGAACCCAAATACTTACCAAATTTTCATTGACAATGCCATCACTTGCAGCAAAGAACGCCAAGATGTGTGAAATGAAATATTTCTCTTCAGGCTTCAAGGATTCCCAGTGCCGAAGATCTTTGGAGAGGTCCACCTAAATATACAAAGCAGCCAATGAAAATGCAGTAATGTTAAGAGAGAATCTGAAATATGCTTATATGACTGCAATGCACCTCTGCCTGCTATCATGCCTGCATCCACTCAAACCTAGAAGGAAGGAGGGAACACAAGCCTCTCACCTCTTCAGCTGTCCAAAAGGATGCTTCTGCTTTCTTGTACATTTGCCAAATGTCATGGTACTGAATGGGAAAGATGACGAACCGGTTGGGATTCTCCCGAAGCAAAGGTTCATCTTGTACACTCTTTGAAGGCAGCTGTGTCACTCCTTTAGGTGCATCCTAAAGTCACAAATGCAATATATTACCCCATTCCTAGAATACATGAACGCAAAGACCAAATCTCTCTTTTCTGGAAATGAAAAAGGAGTAGGGTACTACACAAAAATGTAGACACAGAAAGGCTGACTTAGCACATGGGCAGGGTAAGTGATGGAAAGCTTAAAACCATTGTAGGATGTCAAGGAAATAAACATCTATTTGGCTTTTAGAAGGTATCTGGAGGCAGCCCTGTTTAGGGAAATTTTTAATTTTTTATCATGCTTCTAATATTCTGTTGAGAGCTGTCCAGAGTGGCTGGGGCAACCCAGTCAGATGGGCAGCATACAAAAAATAAATTATTAATTATTATTATTATTATTATTAGGCCATGGGCTTAAAAATGAAGGAAATAAGACTGAATTAAAACAATGACAAGAGAGCTATTGAGTGGAACTTGAATTACATCAAGAACTTTATAGTTATGAGGCAAAATGTATAACACAATTAAGTGTGGGCTGGATTATTACCAAGGAGTGAGACACAAGGAAAGAGACGTTTGATTTAAACCCAGGTGAATTTTGACAAAAAATTAGAAGCAAACGGAACAGGCAAAGCAGATGGGATGGAGGTAAAACAGGCTAGACATAAGAGTGAAAATTAATTGGGCAGCCAATATATAATCGTAATTTGGATGCCCTTATACATTGTGAGCTCAGATCTCAGATCTCTCTTGGAAACTTAGGAACCTAAAGGACATACCCACCCATCCTGGCATTCTGTCAGGCTCATTCAGCCATGCATTCCCCTAAACTTGATCTTCATCCAACTTTTAAAATTCCCTTTTTAATTATTCTTTACAGCGGGCTTGTTTTAGCGAATGTTTTATACAGAAGTGCTTCTGACAGAATTGCTTCCTTTGCTGTGTGCTTTAATCACGCGTTCGTTTTACGTTTATGAACCACTTAGAAGCAGTTACAGAAGGTGAGCAGGTAAACCTAATTAATAATGACAATAAAGTAGAAAGTAGGAGAATCTAAGCCTTAAAGCTACAGGCTGAAACCTGGGCAGAGGACTTCACCTGGGAGAAAATATCGGTTATAGCAACCCAGAGGCCACTAATGCTTCAACCCCCGCCCCATAACCCTGCCCCACCCTTTCCTGAGGGCGGTCGGGGCTTCCTGCGCCTTTGTATAAGTCGAGCATTTGGCGCCAAATGGTCAGCCGGGGAGGCTAAGCAGCGCCCCCTTCACCTCGTATGACGGCGGGAACAGAAGCCTCCTAGCCATAAAACGACCCCCGAGATCAAGCGCCGCCCCCCCCCGATTTTAACACCTCCCCCCATAAATGGTTCCCCCACCAAATCAGCTTTCCTCCTCTCAAGATGGCACTCACCGCCTCAAGGCCGGGCTCTTGAAATATCTTCCGCGCCGTTTTGGACGCCAGGACCCGGGTAGCGCTGAGCGACGGAGGCTGCAGGACCCCAAGAAGAGGGACACAAAAGACCGATTAAAACCGCGCACTTTCTAGGGTGCGAAGGCAGAACAGAGGGAGGTCGCTTTTCTTTTTTAATGAAGCAATTAAAGGAAGCGCCAAGGTGAAGAAGACCTCCAAGACTTCTGCCATCTGTCAGGGGTGATCTAGTTGAGATTCCTGCATTGAAGGGGCCTGGGGGGGGGAATCCCTTCCAACTCTACAATTCTGATTCTATGTTGGGGGGGGGACGACCTCGCGTTTTGACGACTCGCCATGGACTTTTATGCTGCAAGGACTAATTAAGGGGCATAAGGATAACGAGGGGGATCGACTCCCCCTCCCCCACCCCCCAAAAAGGCTTTGGCTGCCCTGGGCGCATTAATCAAGGACTGCGCGGGAAGGAAATTAAGCCCTTCTTCCCCAGCCCGCCGACGGGCTCCCGGTTCCCCCTTCTCAACCCACCGTGTTCTCCTTGTCCTTCAGCGCCAAATCCTTCAGCGGCGGCAGTCGCGAATTGAGGCGCTGCTGCTCGTTGCGAGCCGAGAGCGGGCTGCGGGCGGAGGAGGAGATCATGGCCGGTGGCGGGCGAGAGAGAAAAGCGAGCGAGGCGGCGGCAGGAACCCTTCGCGACGCTGCGTGCGGATGGCAGTGGGAAGGAAGCCCCGGCCCGCTTGCTGCTTTATATGCGCTTCGAACTTGGCGCCAGAACGCCCGGCCGCCCAATCACAGGACGGAACCCTCTCCCCCCCCCCACCCGGCGCCTGCCATCGAATTAAACTGCGGCCAAGAAACCGCGGGAAGCTGCGGCGACGTTCCGCCCACTCTGCCCTTCCATTGGCTGAGCGTTCCGGCAACAAAGAGCTGCCGAACGCGGGAACCAGTAGCGATGCCGCTCTTTTTCCTCCGCCCCCCCTTTTCCTTCCATTCGCCTTTGCTCCTCTTTGTTCTCATTGGCTGAAAGGGCCGCGTCCTTTAAAACGTTGGTCGTCTGACCCTGCTGGAATTGCCTGTCAATCTGCGGCGTTTCCAATTGGTTAGAGAAAACTGATCACGTGGCGCTTTTCTCTCTTTTTTTGTTCCTCTTCTTTCGTCTCCGTTGGTAGATGATATCCTAATATTGGAAGCACAATAAATTATTATTATTATTATTATTATTATTATTATTATTATTATTATTATTATTATCTTTACCATTATTGGTTTATTATTATTATTATTTCCAATTGCCAGCTGCAGCCTCTCAAATACTTACTGTTCTGTGACTCAGTGTTATTACCTTTGAGTAAATGCTCTTTGCAGGTATGTTTGGAAAGTAGATCTTGAGTTTCTGAATAAATTTCTTAAAAACTAAAAAAAAAAAGCCCAGATTACTCTATATGCTCTATATGGATATTTGTTATAAATAAATCAATTTGATATGCCGCTATTAAGAACTGAATGAAATAAATAATTGGAGTATAAATCATATAATAAAAATAATGGCATTGTCTATACTGCGTAAACAATGAGAGAGTGGGTGTTTTAACTTCCATAGCAATGGTGTCGGTGTACCTTAAATTACAGCTTACACAACAGAAAATAATGTTTAGCATTCATTGGACTCCGCTACGTTTGTAAAGAAAAGGATTTTCTAAGTCAGCATTTTGTTAAAGATGTAGGAAAGCTAATGCTTTTTTAAAAAAACATGTTTTTGCAATGTCCTATTCTTACTAAGTTCTGGAAGAAAGGAATGGATTAGGCTGTTATTAAGTAGGTATAGAGACATAAACAGGAGCAAGGCCATGGTAGCTTTCGAAGGGGAGGACAAGAAACTAGGGTGGGATCCAGGAGTGGATGGGAAACTAGCAAAGAGATTTAAGGCAGAGAGTCGCATTGTCAGAATGACAAGAGAATGGCTTGGGCACTCAAAGTGCTAGATGGATGTGAATGGACAAAGGTGAGACAGCAAAAGGCCAGAAGGGGCCATTGCTTTTGCCAGTTGGCCAGAAGGTTGATGGTTCGAGCTCACCCAGGGATGGCTGTGGGTAAGATTCCTACACTGCAAGGGGTTGGACTAGATGACTCTACAGTTTTATGATTCTTTGATAAATGAAGTGTTCAAGATGAGATATGATGGGGGCAATGTAAAACACATAGAGAAATAATACTTGGCTTCTCAGTGACAGACAACAGATGTCTCTTGGATCAGGTGTTTCATTATCTACTACTGTAGTGTTCTTAGGAGGAATGAAGAAGTTCCACAGTTTTGAGGATGCATCTTCTGTCCCCTGGGCCATAAAAAATAGCGCCCTCAGCCTTCTCCCTGTTCTAGGTCACGCATTCAGTTAGCATCAGTGGCAAACAGCTTAGCTAAAGGTTTATCCACATCCTAATGAGGCTTTTTTAAAAAATTGGATATTCAGTCACTGCAATTCATTCTGCTTTCTGTGCCAATGTATTCACCATTTGTCCACAGTTAGCCTCCGAGAATCATGGGCTTCTGCCTTTGGCACATGGCGCACTGCAGTCAGCGAAAATGTAGCACAAAACCCTGTGCAACCCAGTGCTTCTTTCTATTGGAAGATGGCGTCTGCTTATCACTTTTCTGGTTTGGTGCTGGGCTGTCTGTCAGTTCAAAACCTCCATGAAACCTCAACCTTGAAATGGTGGCACTTTGGGGCCTCTCCAAAACAATCCGTTTCTGGCAAGTAAGTGTTGCTCACATGCTTGGCAGGATTAAATGACTTTTTCTCCAGGAAAAGTCCTTATGGGATTGGCAATCCCATGAGGCAGAAGGAGGTGGCTGCCTCGGGGGCAAATGCTTGAGGGGGTTGTGAAGCAAGGTGATGGAGGGCTGAGTGGTTGGTGCCACACAGTCGTGGCTGGCAACGGATGTAATGCATGGAGGCCAACAGTAGGTGGAGCCAGAGCCAATGGCAGGTGGAACCAACCCGTTCTAGCTTTCTCCCCAGCCTCTCGCTAGTTCTAGAAGGGTAAAACTTGGACTAAGGTTGAGGGAGCTGACAGCCAAGGCCAACCTCTCAGGCTGGTTGTATGAAGCAAGGTAGGCAAAGTGGGAGCTTGCCCAGAGCACTGCCGCATTGGTCCCCTTCTGTGAACATGCCCTGCACCCCTTCAGCTAGCTTCCTGTCCTCAGGTGCAGTAGAAGACGCCCAGCTGCCAGAGCTGAAGCTACTCTGGTTGGCTTCTGCACACAGAATCGTAGGAGGGTCCATTACATCAGAAAACAAAATGCTTTTGGTTGACCCTGCACCTCAACATCTCTCCCCACCCTTGGGCAGTGTTAGAAACTCAGATATATAAGCTAGGTGCCAAATTGCTACTTAAACCAGGGTTATAGTCGCCAAAACAGAATGTCCAGTTGCCATTTGGGGGCAAGAAGGCTCAAAAGCCATGTTTTTCAATACAACTTTTTTGGTTCCTGAAATTCATTCTGATTGTGCAGATAAAATATCATGGACAGAATTCTACAGGATGTGCTGCTAGTGTGTGAAAACAGTCAAGATGCAAGGATCCCCAGGAATGCCGCTCCAGGTGGTTGAGACATCAGGTGCCATCCTGGTGCCTGGGCATCTTCACTTGGTCACAAGTGGCCAATAGCTAGGTGCAAAATGCACCTGGTCAATTTCAAACACTGCCCTGGGGGTATAATGAGGATAGGTCTTGCACAGTTGGCTTAGTTCCGGTGCAAAACCAGGTATCCTAAAGGGGCAAAAACAAGAAGGGTCTCTCTCCCCTTGTCTTCAACAACAAGCACAAATTTGGCTGGCATGCTCAACCCACCTCCATTTTGTATGTTGCCTATAGCTGGGGGGGCAGAGCCATTGCCCCTCTTCATGTTCTCAGTCCCCACTGCCATCAGCCCCAGCCAGCATGACCAAAGGTCAGGGATGGTGGGAGTTGTAGTCCAACAACATCTGCAGGGCCACAGCTTCCCCACCCTTGAGCTCAGCAGGAGAATCTTGAGATTGTCTGCCACAGTCCTGGAGCCTGTAATACAACACAGTGGTCAACGAATTGCAAATCTCGATCGCCCAGGACTGTGCTGCATGTTGGCACATCCCTCTAATAATAATAATAATAATAATAATAATAATAATAATAATAATAATAATAAAATTTATTTATATCCCGCCCTCCCCAGCCGAAGCTGGGCTCAGGGTGGCTAACAACAATCAAAATAATCCAACATTCTAAAAACATTCATTATAAAATTAATTAAAATCAAATTGATGGCAACCATTAAGCAAAATTCTGTGCAGATTGCCAGAGGAGGGGGTCAGGCTGCGCCCTGACCAAAGGCCTGGCGGAACAACTCTGTCTTGCAGGCCCTGCGGAAAGATGTCAGGTCCCGCAGGGCCCTAGTCTCTTGTGACAGAGCGTTCCACCAGATTGGAGCCGCAGCCGAGAAGGCCCTGGCTCTAGTTGAGGCCAGCCTAACCTCTCTGTGGCCTGGGATCTTCAGGATGTTTTTATTTGCAGACCGTAAATTTCTCTGTGGGGCATACCAAGAGAGGGGGTCCCGTAGGTACGAGGGTCCTAGGCCGTATAGGGCTTTAAAGGTTAAAACCAGCACCTTAAACCTGATCCTGTACTCCACCGGGAGCCAGTGCAGCTGGTATAGTACCGGATGAATATGATCTCGCAGCGAAGACCCCATAAGGAGTCTCGCCGCGGCATTCTGCACCCGCTGGAGTTTCTGGGTCAGTCTCAAGGGCAGCCCCACGTAGAGCAAGTTACAATAATCCAGTCTGGAGGTGACCGTCGCGTGGATCACAGTGGCTAGGTCAGGGTGAGAGAGATAATAAGGAGCCAACTGCTTAGCTTGGCGGAGATGAAAAAATAATAGGCTTTCCCCACCTGCACTCGTCCCCACCTGTGATACCTTGGTTCAGTTAACAGGGAGCTATTTCTGTGCGTCTCCCGGGAACAGACAAGAAGCTTCTTGCGTGTTCTGATCACCTCCCGCTATTCAGCTTTGCCCGTCACAAGCAGGCTGCTCCGTGAGGAAGCCTGCCAACACTCAACATATGTGCAGGCTGTGATTAAAAGTAAACTCCAGCTTCAGAAAGGCCTCTCTTGCTGTCATCTGCTGCCTTGGCAGAGCTGGAAAGAATCCAACTGCAAAGCAAGGTTAATTGCGATCAGCAAAGAGCCCATTTCTAAAGACAGTAAGTCTTTGGATGGAGATGGCTTATCCCGCTCCCAATGCTTTGCATCTGGAACCTAGCTCTCCCCTGCTGCCCCAAGCCTTTAGGCCACAAATGTAATTTGCAGCACAGTTCTATGTGTGTTTATTCAGAAGTTAGCATTGCTTTTCCGTGGGGATTACTGCTTAGTACATGTTGTTAAGATCAGTTTTGATGCCTTCTATTCATCAATCAAGGAAAAGACTGATACTTCAAGGAAGTATATGGTTATGGGGGGGGTCATAGTTTAATAATGTATTTTCACATCTACACCGTGCATTTGAAGCATATGGCTCCTCTCCCCTTGCCACAAGAATCCTGAGACCTGCAGTTCGTTAAAAGTGAAGGGAAACATAGCTCAGTGAAGGGTAAACTACTACAGTTCCCAGGATTTTAGGGGGAAGCTATCTGCTTTAAATGTTTGGTGCGGATGTGTGGATGGGTTTTACACTCTCAAACAAATGTCTCAGCTCAGGTAAACTCATAACTTTATGATCCCACTGCAATGACAGAAACATACTCTTTACCGAATCCTAAAAACAATAGCATGGTGGGTGGGTGTGTAATTATTAAACAAAAACAGGGAATACAGAAAAAGAGAAAAGCTAACAATAACAATAAAATGAAATGAGTGTTATGTTTTGTTTTTACTGTATTCTCTTAACTTCATCCGTTTTGCTCTTTTAAAAAGGGTTCCCTATTGAGCCAGATTCAAAATGCCATCCCTTATTAGAGCTGCATTAAGGAGTTACATTTGAGGTCCAAGTTAATTCATCACACATGCTCTCCACATGTTCACATTGTAACGCATGAACATGTATAAACCTTTGCTCTTGTCTTAAAATGAGCACAGATATACGGCTGCACATGTTCGTGTAATTCAAGACGCAGTTCACAAGCCAGATAAGCATTTCCCTGGTTGAACCTCTGGTTGAACAGAACGTGTAATGTATGCTGTAGTGCTTCAGCGACCACGTTAAACATTTCACCTCCCTTTGTAATTTGACTTCACACTGGAAAGAAAAAAATGCCCAGTGCTGTACAGAAAGAAGTTGCAAGGGTAATTGTTTGGTTTTTTCCTGCATCAAACCTGCCTACGCCTCCAGCTTGACCCACTTGTTTGCATAGCATGGGCAATCTAGGAAGAGGATAATCAAGCTTTGCAAAGAAAAGATGAAGGTGGTTCTGAACTTGCAGAAGAAATTCAGAGTGTTGAGTGGGGTAAGAACTGCAACTGGAGGCTGCTAGACTGTTGAACAGGAAAGAGAGGCATAGCCTTGAGGATTCTCTGCTTCTGTAACTGATGATACTGCTCTCACTTGAAGAGGACCCTGCTAGGTATTATTAGAAACAGGAACTTGTTCTAGTGGCTTGGTGTTGCCTGGTCATGGTAAAGAAGGTGTTAAGTACATCAAATGTATTTAACTTAGCTTCCCACTGCCACCCACCTGCATAAAAGCATGGAATAGTTAAGTATTTACTGTATTCATGACAATGCTGCCCCCTAGCAGGAGAGAAACAAAACCTTTCAAAGGTTTGTCCCCTCTTTTACACATGGATACACACCCTCCGAGTCATTTTAAAGGCATATTGGTTTGCATGCCTGCATTTCAATGTGGTGCTTAGTGCTAAGTTGTGAAATAAAATAGCCTTTCTGTTACTCTTGAGAGAGGATCTGAATTCAGGAGATAAAGCACTCTGCCTGATCTATGGCGACTGATCTCTAAAGATCAGGTAGAGAACTTGGGAGATAAATCTGGGGGAAGCCTAGCGGAGGTGACCTGTAGGGTGCTTTCTGGGGCTTTGCATGCAGGATCCGGCCCACGTGCCACAGGTTAGCCACCGCTGCATTATATATTGGGCTGGTTCAGCAGATAAGCGAAAAATGAAACCCAGCAAGACTGAGGGCCAACAGAGACTCACAAAGCAAAGAATTCCAAAATATGGGAGTGTTCACCAACAAGGCCCTTTCTGCTGTACTCATTCATCAAGCCATGGGCATAGCCAAGGAGGGGCATCAAGTAAATCAGTTTGTTTGTTAATATCATCTTTGGAAAGAGTTTGATTGGTTTTTATGCATGGTGTGCACCTAAAAGTCTGGACGAAGTCCATTCGGCTGCAAATGCCAGACACCTCTTGTTTTTCCACTCAAATTTAAATAATGGCAAAAGTGGCTTTCCTTGTGCAGACTCGGGTTAGAAGGGTGGATTAATAAATAAACTGTGTTCAGTGAAGAATGACAGTGCTCAAGGTACTCAGTAACAGGAAAGCTGTTCTTCTGTTAGCTAATCCACTGTTTTGTTACCAGTCTGAAAAACCCAATGTGTGGCTGTTTTCTTCTTTTACGTTCAAAATGCTACCAAGCCGCAGATTGTTGGAGTCAAGGAAGAAGGGCTCGACCCTTAAGGCTGGAATCCTGTTTGCACTTCCATGGGAATAAGCCTTTGTTGAACTCAGTGGGACTTGCTTCCAAGCAGATACGAAATGCAGTGCATGAGTTTTGTGGAATTTAAGGGTTTTTTTAAACCCAGGTTTTCAGCTACAGAGGCTCTCAGAGCAGCTTACAGATAGATAGTACAAGACAGTCACCACTCTCAGGAGTACAATCTAAAATATACGACACAAAAGGAAAAAGGAGGAGGGAGGGCCTGGGGGCCGTATCCAGCTCTTCAGGCATCTCTGACCTTGGGACTCCCCCACAGGTCTCACCACCAGCTGCATCCTCTTTCCCAGCCCACACCTCTCGTCAGCCTTGCTTCACATCCTCCTGGAGTGTTTTTGCCTGGCTGGAATAGGTCATTGAGCACTGATAAGGACCCTTGTTTGCATAGATGGGAGAGGCGTGTGTGGCCTTTGTTGTGAAAAAGGTCCTCCTCGTCTACATATCAGTGAAATATGCCCATTGTGGGATGCAAATTATGTAAGTAAGATTGTTTCCATGTGGTCTGCTTATTGCTCATTGATCCTGGTTTGTTTGCACAAAGTGTGCAGGGAGGTTAGATCATGCCAGCTATTTATTGAGCATCCATTCGGATTTGTTTGCAGGTTATACAATACTGTATCAGGGAAGGGCTTTCCCACAATTTTCAGTTCATTTACCTGTCATTTTCAGTATTGCAAAATGTCTGGTTGTTTCTTTCGGAGGAGGGAAGGAGCTTGTTGCACAAGAGCTCCCATTCAACCATGATCATGCAACCTTAATTTTCTGGTATGTGATTGAATCCCACCCCAAAACAGCAATAATTGCCTGGAAACGCCCTAGGTAAACTAATTTTTGCAAACTGCCCTGAGAATGTTGTTGAAGGGCTTGGTCATGGTGATACTCAAACCTTCCCTAACTTCAGATGTATAATTCTTAAGACGTTATTTGAGAGCTGAAAGAGAACTTTCCGCTAGCAGAACAGTTTTACCGGGCTAGAAAATCCTCCATATGGTGAGCTGTCAGGAATGCAGCTGCATGGAGGGAAGAAAAATTCCTGGCAAATATTGCTTTCCGTATGACCTGTTTATTGGGCAGTCATCCTGATTCATTCGCGGAGAGGTTAGAAAATATTGCAGCAAGCAAACGTTACCTCCACAGTGCCCACTGCAAAAAGTCTGGACGGAGGGAGCAGGTTTGTTGTGCAGGAGATCCAAATCAACTTAAATTGTGCAAACTGAATTTGCCGCTGTGCGACTGAATCCTGTGTGAAAGGACAGTAACAGTCTGGAAGTGCCCTCAGACACTTTCCAGTGGCAATTCGCAGCAGCAAGGCAACTGTAGAAAATGTGCCCACGTGAATAGCCACTGTGAAGGGCAATTCAAAACTCATGGTCCTTTTTCCAGCATTTTACAGCATTCATAGGGGTCACACTACATGGAGGATTTTCTTGCTGCTGAACCAGCCTACACTACAGTAATACAGGTACCTCAGGTTAGGTACTTACCGTAATTCGTTCCGGAGATCCGTTCTTAACCTGAAACTGTTCTTAACCTGAAGCACCACTTTAGCTAATGGGGCCTCCTGCTGCCGCTGCAGCACGATTTCGGTTCTCATCCTGAAGCAAAGTTCTTAACCTGAAGCACTATTTCTGGGTTAGCGGGGTCTGTAACCTGAAGCGTATGTAACCTGAAGCATATGTAACCTGAGGTACCACTGTAGTCCAAAACTTGGCAGTATCAGAAGCTGCCGTTTATTTTGCAGGAAAAACTGCAGAGGGTTGAAAAGTTCTTTTATATCAGAGAAATTTCCCTTGTGTCAAAATGTGAAGTAATTCGAATAGGCCACCTCCGTCTGAGTCTCAGAAAATAGAGTTTGGGACGCTTCCTACCGAACTGGGAAGCTTGCCTCGGAATTCGGGGATGTTATTTCCAGAGGAGCACTGGCTGAAATATTTGGAAGAGGCCAGGAAAGCCTCTCTTCTATGTTGCATTTTAAATCCTTTTGTTTTCTGAAGAATAAGAAGAAAGACTAGAAGGGCCTGTTCTTGTTTTTGCCATTACTCTAGGAGGCAACATTGCCACCTCTAGCAATCTCAGAAGAGAGAGGTTAGTCAAATCCTGTTTTTTTATCCTCTTGTTTACATTCCAGCAGGAGAGAGTCAGCAAACATTAACCTCAGCTTGGCACAGGGTCAATGCCGCTGACAGAAAAGATGGGGCAGACTTTGCTCGCTCTTCATGGCTAAAAAGGCAGGGAAATTGCTAATCTGTGGGGGCTGCACTATTTGGAGAGGAATGTGCCGCACAAAAGGAATTGCCATCTGAAGCCCCCCAGTTGCCTAAGCAACCATAGCACTGGGGAACAAACAGGAGAGTTTGTTTTACAGGCCAACAATAAATTAGATCGAGAGATCATTGTACCGCAGAAAGGGGACATGGAGGCTCTAAAAACACATCCATGTGTTCTGAATGGGCGGGGGGTGGGAACGCATTGATGGCAATTTATATACGGACAAGTTTACAATATGCACAGCAACTTCCACCGACCTTGGGTCAAATTCTGAGGTGGTTCTGGAGACTTTAATCAGGATAGTTTCACCAAATTGACAGTTGAACTGTTGTGTTTTCCTAGGGCTGGCATATCTTCACAGAATTGTAGAGTTGGAAGGGACTCCATGGGTCATCTAGTCCAGCCCCCTGCAATGCAGGAATCTCAGCTAGGGTATCCATGACAGTAAAAACCTCACAGTTAGCAAGATCTTGTGTGATTTCCAAGAGATCTCACAGGGAACCGATGCCGCTGCTGGTCCCGATTGTCTGCTGGTGGGTGGGTTTATGAGGCAAGCACTGCTTCTTGGGCTTCTGTTGCCTGAGGCAGGCACCTCACCTTGTCTCATCAGTGGGCCGGGCCTGGTATGTAGCCATAGTATCCTGGAGGAGTGCACCAGTGCCCTGGACTGCTCCTGGTAGGAAGTGGGGAAGATATACTGGAACATTTTGTTTTACGTCTTCCTTCTTATTATTTTCAAAAGAATAGCTTTTTAAATTGCCACGAATCTTCCATTTGGGATGGCACAGTTGCTAGCCAATCAACCCTGTGCAGAAAATAAAACAACAACAACAACAACAACAACAACATAATAATAATTTATTATTTATACTCCGTCCATCTGGCTGAGTTTCCCCAGCCACTCTGGGCAGCTCCCTAACCCACGGAGGGTTTGAGACCCATTGGCGACCCTCACTTGGTTTAGCCGTCAGAGTTCAAGGATTCCAGTTGCAGATAGAGTTCAAGGATGTTATCAACCAAGAAAAAAACTTCAGGGAGGTGCAATGAAGTGTTGCTGAGGAATGTGGCCTGGGGAGAGAGGGTGTGGCAGGGGAGGGGGTTTTGTTGTCCCAAGGGCCACACAGAGAGGTCTGAAGGGCCAGATGCGGCCCCTGCCCCTTGTAGGTCCCCCACCTTGGCTTAGAGCTTCAGACTTATCGAGATGGGAGCGGTCATTCCAGTGGCCCAAATGGAACAGCACGTCTAACCAAATAATTCTGCAATTCACCCTAGTAGATATGATTAACAGATAGGTTGGCAGTATTTTAAAGATGTTAAACAGCTGAGTTGCTATGTTGCTTTTAAAAGGAAATGTATTTTTGAGCACTTGGGAATACAAGAAAGAGAGAGGAGAGGCTGAGCTGCGGTTTGGACCCTTTGAATACTTTCCACAGTGTTTGCTCCAGATCCCAGGAATCTGTTTATTTTGAAGCGGTTTTCAAGTCACCAAGAATCCACCGCATATATGATTTGTGAGGGTTGCCTTTCCGTATATCTATATATCATGAAGACTATACGCATATAAGCACATGCGTCGAAAAATACTCGTTTAAGAATCTTTGCCCAGAGACTATTTTTGAAACCAACCTCATTCTGAGGAAGGAGGTTACACCCATTTGGTTTCTTTCAAGGCCAAATTCTTGGAATTAAAAAAAAAGGGGGGGAGGGAGGAAGGGAAGGGAGGGCTGAAAATAATTCCAAGTTCGCTTTTCTCCCTTTAAACCGGAGCTGGAAACCCAGCTCCTTTGCTTGCTACCGTTTTCGTCCTTAAGTTAGAAACAAAAACGCTTAACTTTGTGATCAAGGGAAAGATATATATATTTCCAAGGACGAGGCGAGGAGCCAGGATCCCACCCGCCCTCTCTCTGCCTCCGCCCGCCAAGCCCCAGCAACAGTTGAGCTCTGGAACCCGAACGATGGGTCTGCCGGAGGAGCAGCGCTAGGCAGGGGCGGCCGCGAGCCACACAGCCGGGCGTCGGCGATGGGCACGGGCAGCAGCAGGCCGGGGAAAGGGCGCAGCTCGGTGAAGCCCTGGCGTGGCCCCGGCAGGGGCAGCGGGAGCATCAGCGCCCCCGCAAGGCAGGGCCGAGCAGAGGAGGAGCAGGGCGCGGAGCCCAGGTGCTACAGCCAAACGCCGGCGCGCGCCACCACCTCGCCGTCGGCGGGCGAGTCTGACTCGGACTCGGAGCTTCTGGACCGGGTGCTGGAGGAGTGCAACGACGAAGGGCTCGGGCAGCCGACGGGGCGGCAACGCCGCCGCCCCCTCCTCCTCGAGGCCGCCGGGGATGGCTGCTCCCGCCCGCCAGAGGGCAGCGGCGAGGAGGTAAGGCGGTGCTGCAGGTCGGTGGGGAGGCGAGACGGCGCGTCCAGGGTTTCCATTCACGCCTTTTTGGAAAAGCGAGCTGAGCATCTAGTAGACGGGCGGGCAACATTTCTCCGATGCAAATAGGGACGTCCTAGTCCACAATAGTAATGATGATCGTTTTATGATGACGCGGTTGCCCCAAGCCACTCTGGGCGGCTTCCCAAGGTTTTTTTTCCTTGGCTGGGGGGGGGGGGGAGGTCGTATGGCTCCATATCCTCCAGCATTTCTGCCGTGGAAATAGGGACGTCCTAAAGAAAAGCCGGGCATCCCAGGATCAAATCAGGAACCGGGTTGGCTTCTGTAAATCTGGGGTTGTCCTTGGAAAATAGGGACTTTTGGAAGGTCTGGAAGAGGGAGCAAGATCCTGGAAGAAAGCGCGCGCCTTATTGGCATGTGCACTGTCTTAAGGGCGCTTCCAGGCAGCTGTGTTTTGGGGGGTGGGAGTCTGTCCCGCAGGCGCAAAGCCGAGACGCGCAATTCCGGTTGGTTTTGGCCGCTTGCGCAGCGCGCTTTCTGCAGCGGCCTGGCGTGCTGGAAAGCGGGATAACAAATGATTCGACGCCGCCTGGAATCATAGAATTGTGAGGGAGCCCGATGGTTATCTATTCCAAACCCCTGCAAGCACAAGAGCCAACTCCTGGCTGCCGAGGGGTCTTCGACCCCCCCCCCCCCAATATTTGTGGGGGCCGGACACCTTCAAATTTGATGGGCATTGCCATTCAAATAGTGTATGTGCACTGCGTCATGTGATTGATTATGCGGGGCGGGGCCTTCCTCCCCTCTTCAATATTTTATTCAAGTTGGCACCCTGCTGCAAAGCAGAAATCTCAACTGAAGCACCTAATCTCTGCTTTGGAACCTCCCTGGAAGGCGAGTGCACCACCTTCCAAGGGAGCCCAACAGCTCTGTCACAAAGCTATTCACCATCATAATACAGTGGTACCTTGGGTTAAGTACTTAATTCGTTCCGGAGGTCCATACTTAACCTGAAACTGTCCCTAACCTGAAGCACCACTTTAGCTAATAGGGCCTCCTGCTGCCGCCGCGCTGCCGGAGCCCGATTTCTGTTCTTATCCTGAAGCAAAGTTCTTAACCTGAAGCACTATTTCTGGCTTAGTGGAGTGTGTAACCTGAAGCGTATGTAACCCGAGGTACCACTGTACCTTCCCCTCAAACAAGCAAGGACACATGCTGAAGAAACACCCACATTGTTGAACTTTCCTGCAAACTTTGGGTTGAATGTTCAGTAAGCAGGCCGCCTGGCTCTGGAGGTGATCTAGGAATTGTTATCAGAAAGGCGTTTTGCATGGCTTGAACTCAGAGGATTGGCATATTTGTGGTCCACAGGGGCCCTGTGTTCGAAAATATGACAGAGCTAAATGTGTAAGAATGAGCTAGTTAGTAAGAACCATCTCACCCCACATGAACTGACCCAGAGCCTGTGATGGTCACCTGAGGTCCTTCTCCATGTGCCCCTTCCATGGGACATCTGGAGGGTGGCAACAGTGTACTCATGTTTATCATGTCATTTTTTAACGAAATAGTGCATTTTGACCAGCTTTGATCCAAATTGAGAAAGAAGAACCTAGCTGTTTTGTGTTGGTACTGTGCACAAAGCCTCAGCGCTCCTTTAAATTCTAGTTTTATGAAAAATACTCTGTTTGCTGTAGTGTTAAGTGAAACAATGCCATCTTGTGGCTTACCTTCTTAACCATTCCTGGCTGTGCCCTGATTTGGTGTGTGACAAACACAGCCATTCTGTGGTTTCATATGAAAACTTTTTAAAAGTACGGTGCCACAGGGATCTCTCCTGCACAAGACCTGCTGAAATGAATAGAAATTATGCAACAGCATCAGTGTACTTAATAGGCTCTGCGCTATGACTGGCAATTTTTGGGGTGGTGGTGGGACTGTCACGGATGTAATATTGGGTCTCTTCACTATGTTTAAGAGTGCATAGTGGCGGAAAAAAGGACAGGTATTACAGGAAAATAATGACACACTGTTGAGATTGTGTTGTAATTGAAACTCCTTTTAGGTTTGGGTAATGTTACAGGGATCTTTCCCTGGCAGGGCTCTAAAATAGAATCCTGCAGCAGGATATCTGCTAAGTCAACAGACACAAGAGAGGGGTCTGGATGCTGCAGATGCACGCTTAATTCATTATTCCTGAATACAAAACAGGTGCAACACAGTTCCTCAGCTCTCACTTAATCGCCATTAAGAGATCAGAGATAAACAACAGAAAATTACCACTTCCATCTTCCCTGTGCACAAAGGAGCACAAACGTCAGCGAATTTAACTTTTCATTGTGTGTCACCCATGATGTCCTGTTGATTTGTTCCCAGGTCTTTTCAGCAAGATCCACTCCAGGCCTAGAGAGCAACAACTTTGCCAACCAGTAAGTCGCCTGAATTCAAATGACAATCTTTTCAGCCGTGGGCATTGTTTTGTTTTTACAGAATACTTCTATCCCACCTCAGAGCCCCAGGAAGCTATCAGAGCAGCTTACAAAAGATTCTGTCAATAATAAAAAAAAGGCATTCAAATCTGGCACCAGGAACAGAAATGGCCCTCTGGTGGCAGCAGGATTACTCAGGTGGCATTTCGGTGTGCTCATCCTTCGTCTTTCCTGGTTCTGCCCACTGAGGTCCTCTGGAGCAAGGGAGTGGGTCTGAGGAGCTGGAATTCGCTCCATCCCATGATGAAGGCAAGCCTTTCCTTTTTGGCAGTTGCCAGGCAACAGCTCCCACTGAGGACCTCTGGGGCAAGGGAGTCCTGCTGTGAGGAATTTGGTTTTCAGCCCATGATGGAGGCGAGAGCATCATTATTCTCCTTTGCAGAAAAGGGCCCTGTTTCCACCTATATAGTTTAAGGTTACCAGACGTCCCCGTTTCCTGGGGACAGTCCCCGGATTTACAAATCAGTCCCCTGATAAAATCCTTTCATTCCTACTGAAGTTGAAAAGTGTCCCTGGATTCATTGAAAAAAATCTGGTAACCTTAATATAGTTCATCTTTTGCTTATCAGTCTGGGAACCAACACACACCCACACCCTGCGTATTATAGGCACATAGGAAAGGTTGAGCTTTTTAATGGCCACGAAGCCTGATTGGAATGCTGTTATTTTTATCCTTGTGCAAGTGTGGGGAAGTCCACTCACCCTGAGGCAAACTGGAGGAGACCAAACGTCATCAGAATTTGGTTGCCTTAATTTAGATGTTGAGTGAGTTCCCCTAAGTAGGGACAGCTGTTTTCTCAAGAAGCGTGTTGGGAAATTTGAAAATAATTATTCATAGCACCCAATGTCTTTGCCTTAAAAATAAATAAATCACTCTGCTGTGTGATGCAGTCTTCCATTTGCTTCTAGAAAAGGACGGGGAAAGGTCTAGAATTGCCTGTCAAGCATTCTCACTACAGTTCTGCACCTCTTGCTAAAGAAGGAAAGCACCTGTCTTTTATTTATAGGCTTAAAGGTAAAGGGACCCCTGACCATTAGGTCCAGTCACGGACGACTCTGGGGTGGCGGCGCTCATCTCGCTTTATTGGCCGAGGGAGCCAGCGTACAGCTTCCGGGTCATGTGGCCAGCATAACTAAGCCGCTTCTGGCGAACCAGAGCAGCGCACGGAAACACCATTTACCTTCCCGCCAGAGCGGTACCTGTTTATCTACTTGCACTTCGTGCTTTCGAACTGCTATGTTGGCAGGAGCAGGGACCGAGCAACGGGAGCTCACCCCATCACAGGGATTTGAACCGTCAGCCCTAAGCTCTGGTTTAACACACAGTGCCACCCATGTCCCTTTATAGGCGCATATATATATATATATATATGTATATATATGCTTACTGACATTAAATCAAAGAGGTTCCTTTATTACAATTTTGTTTTAGCTTGATATTTCTTATTCCAGAACAATTCTTTCCCTTCACTTGTTAGTGCTGCTGTCCTTACAATTTGCATGACTTCTCCCTCAGTTAAATTAAATATGCCCAGATCCCAGAGGATATATTTCCACCTCTTCCACACATACAGACACATTTCCCTTTCAAAAAGTTCCTCCTTTTGTTCTGAGCTCAATTTTATTTAGCATTTCAAGGTGGGTTGTAAATATTCTTGATAAATATTTATTTTTAAAAGCATTGTGTAGATAGGAGACAAAAAACTAATCAAAGTAAAAAAAAAAAGGGGTCTGTGCAGAAATAACATTTTGCTATTGGGGTGCAAAAAAAATGGGCCTTTCCATTTAGTTTTGCATATTGGCTATGTTTTTTATTATAATTATTAATTATTTATTATTATTATTATTATTATTATTATTATTATTATTATTATTATTATTTCTGCAGGCTGCCACTCAAGAAGCTTGAGAGGCAGGCCAAGATATCCTATGATTACTCCGAAGAGGAGCTGATGGCAACGATTGAGCAGGAATACTGTCGCTGAAGGCTGTTGTGGGCTGTGCCAACAGTGACCTGTGAACAAGCTCACTATGGGGCAAGATAGTTGAAGCTGCAGCGGTGTTTCTCAGAAAGGTGTTTTCTCTGGGATGGGGTGGGGAGGGGTGGGGAAAGCAAGAGCAGAGGGCATGCCACCATCCAAGAAGGCTGGTAGAATCCTCACAGGCTGGAGAAGCTTCTGCAGAGTTCTCTCTGCCATTATGTCAGGATGTGGCCTTATAGGGACTCTCGTTGTGCTCATTTGGGAAAATACATCTCCAAAGCTGGCGCACCTACAGGCGGAATGTCAAGTTTTCCCGATATCTTAAAATTATGACTTATGAAGGCACCATCACCTTCGTCCTCAGAGTCTTGGGAGACATGCAGCAAGGGACTTGAATCCTTGTTTTCGACTGTCTGCACTTTTGCCTTTCCTGTGGGCCAGCTTTGATCCTGTCAGACCCGAAGCACTAACCTGTACATTATTAAAGCATATATTCCCAGCAAATTGTACCAGCCTCTTGTAGTTATAAGATTCTCCGTGGTCACTGGAATGAATCGGAAGGAAATTTATCAGCCATGCGTCCAAGCTAAATGCTAACTCTTAACAATATTAAAACAGGCACGATTTCCTCTCCTTTTCTGTGGACAGTTTAAATGACACCATAAGATGCTCTCTGCTTCAAATTTCTCCTGCCTCTGCCTTTTGCTGGTGCTAATTCTTCTTGTAGGTTCTTCTTGTTCAAATTAAAAGAAAATGCTATTTGAGGTTCAACAGCAGAGGTACTGGAGAAAATCTTAAAGGATTAGGCAAGCTTAAAACACAAATGCTAATGAAACGTTGGCATAAAGCTTAAGCACTATGTGTATTCATAATGTAATCCAGTGCTCATACAGCAAATGCCAGAGGCTAGATTTTAACTTTGGGTGGTACCTGTACTTCCTGTTCTTTTATCTTTTTTTTTTTTACAAATATGTACACATCATGCAGCTTCGATATTTTTCTACAAGTTAAGTGTTTGTTGTTTATGTGTCATTCATGGGGACAGCTTAGGACTGCAAAACAATTCAAGAATTGGCCAGCACTATACAGGAAATTACTTGGAATAGATACAGATGTACCTAAAACCAAGGTCCATCGCACTATGGAAACCTTCTGGGATGCACATGCCATTCTTCTGTCAGTCTGTTTTTTGAAACTGGAAATTCCCTGCAAAAATCAGCGGAGGCTGATGGAACCACGTATGCTGCTTTGAAAACATGCCCACTCAAGTCAAGTGGTTGGCGGATTTCCCCAGGAAACTTTTCCTTTAGAATGAAAGCCACTTGTTCCAGATGGTAGCCAGCTTCCCTTGCCAAAACATATACCCTTTCATCATCTTAACGGTCCCATTCATCTCTCAAAGGGCCCCCTTCCAGACACCCTTTCTATTGTGTATTCGTGATGATTTGTGCACAAGGTGCTATCGGCTGGTCATGCCCAATCCTTGTTTTCAATACTCTTTGCTGCTGCAAAGGTTTGGTTGCATCAGGGTTGACTGTAATATTCTGCAGATCTTGTGCATGCGAAGCACTTTTGAGTGTTTCAAAGTGTGGTGTAAATGCAAAGCATTCGTATCGGCCAAGAAAAAGGTTGCTTTCTCTTCTTTCCCTATTGTTTTGAGGTAAAAGGAGAGCTGTCAGAGGGGAGGGAAAACGGCAAAACCATCTATGCAAATATTCACTTTACTAGAAGAGGGATTACAATGCAGCCCTTGAAGGAATACAAACAATATTTGCATATACACACAAATACAGGAATCCCACAATAAAATGAACAGAAAGACAAAACAAGGTTTATAAAATATTAGGCACAATATTTTACTACACCAAACATAAATTCCCATAATCTTAAGTCAGGTGATAATCAGCATGGGAGAGGGGGGAGAGAATTAGGAAACTTTTTGAAAAGCCTCGCAATTGCACAAGGGAAGTCTTTTGACTTCTGGCAACTTTTGATGAACTTCAATGGAATTAAACCAGAGAAAAATGGACTATTGCGTCTGCATATTGTCAGAAAGGGACAGAGACAGTGATTCCAGACGAATCAAGTTGTTGCATTTTGGTTTTATATACACTGCATTTCTGCCATGTAGCTTGTCTTCTCACCAGCTCCTTTTTTTTAACACTGAACGTGTAGAATATTCATATTTTTTTAATTAGGTGACCATAAAGTGAAGGGGAAAAAACCTATTTATACTCATCTTGCACCTTCTAACATGTTTCAGAGGAGCCACAGATCTGCTGGCTCGTGAAATAAAGTTTATTATTTATAGTAAATCAAACACACAAATACAGTAAGGTGCAGTATGGGTAACATTCCGTGCGTGCTGAACTAGTGACCCATCAAATGCAGTCCACTCACCTAGAACTTCCTGCAAACTTCCTATCTTTTCCATCTACTTAATCACCTGCCAAGCCATAATGTACCGTTGGAAACTGCAATAGGCTTGGTAGCTCACACAATGCGACTGCATTGGTTTAACATCAATTTCAAAGTCTGCCTGCTTCCAATATACTTGAATTGGGAATATAGGTCAGATTGGTTTAAATTGATGATAATCTTTCAATGCATAATTCCCATATCCATGACCATGGCTACTTTTTTTAAAAAAAGAGAGATAATTGGGTGCTTCTGTTATGGTCAACTTCATGAACGTTAGTTGCCAATAATGGACAGGGAGGTAGATAAATGCTTAAAATGGGCAAACTGATTGCAGTGGCCCTGCAGGCTCTCAACATATGATGTGATGCTGGTAGAGTTGCCAACCAGATTTTTTTCTTGGCAGAGATCCTGACCCTGACTTGCAGAAATTTAGCAGCTGAAGCTCTTCATAGCATGCGAATGAAGTGCTAGGGTGAGTTTCACTTTCTCGATTTCTGCAGATCAGGCTGCTGCCGGAGGTACAAAAGCAGATACTGGCAAGCCTATTCAACAGTACTGCCCAAGCCAGCCATGCAGATGTTGTTGGACTGCAACTCCGATAATCTCTGGCCACTGGTCATGCTGGTTGGGGCTGATGGGAGCTGGAGTCTAACAACATCAGGAGGGCCACACAAACCATATCCCTGCCCTAGGCATTGTGTTGAAACTGAGGGTACATTGGTACAGGTGTTTTAGAACTGCATTTCTCAAGCCACTTACTCCAGATGTGTTTCCAAGTAAACTCCCACCATCTGTGGAAATATTCTCCAATGGCTCCAACACAAATTGGCAAATGCACTGCAATCTTGGCTGAATAATAAAGAGATGAGGTTGAGATTCCAACTGCGAGAGGTCTACCTAGTTTCAGATACCAATGAAGTGTCAGATATTACTTATTCCACACACACACATATATACATACACATCTGATCATGCTTTCTCGTCATCATTAGAACAGTTATCTCAGCTTGATTAAATATGTATACAGAATCGAGCAAATCATGTGAAATGGCAGGTCCACCCTTAATTTTAGTTCTCTTCCATCACCGTCCTTTCATTTCACTCATCCAATGTGCTGTGGAAAAAGAGACCACAACAACAGCAGTTAACATCTCCACAAAGCGCTTTTGCTCCAAAGCTAAGAATATTCAGGTCACTTTTGTGAGAAACGACTTATTGATCTGGAACAATCCATTGCCAGACAGCAATTTCCCATTATAAATCCAGCTCATTTTGAAAGTGGCAAGACAGGAGCCGATTTGAGTGCTGAACCCTTAATGTCCAATTGCTTCTGTTTATTCTCTTTACCTATGAACTACTCAAGTGAGAATTATTTAAGGTGCTGTCTGTTGTGGTTGTGTCATTGATCAGATTTTCAAATGTTTGCTTGGATGATTATAAAAATGGTTATGCAGGCACTGCATTTTCAGCCTTTACTTCAAATCATAAATCCTCCCCCAACTTTATTTAGATCAAAACAATAGCTCAATGTGGTTTGGGCATTTCCCTTAAGGGGTCCTTATACTCATTACTATTAAGAGATCAAGGGCATAATCCAAAACTAGGCACTTATTTCCCCCACTGATGTCATAAGGGATATATTGATGGACATGCTTAACTTTCACTCTGAAGGGAATGTGATCCGAAAGTTCTTCCGTTCTGAAGACTGGATATACAGAAGTCCTTGCGGTTTGGCAGGACCGTCCCAACGGACAGACAAGCTGCCCCCAAGCTTTCCAAACGTTACCAGCACTCAAATTAAAAGGTCACTTCTCGCGTTGCAATTAATAAATGTAGGGGGCACTTTAGCAAGTCACTCCTTTGCCACAAAATACAAGGTCCACCAAACTTACCCAACTCAAGTCAGACCAGCAGACTGCAAGCAGGGAAGCAACAGGTGGGATTTTGTTCACACAAGCAAATTTGAATGCAGTGGTGAATATATGAAGCCCTGCCACTGTACAATCGTACACATACAGGAGCGTCAAGTAGCCGATGTACCACATCCACTAATCCATACGTGTTTACACACCAACAACTGACTAACAGAGGGTGAGCATTATGGAATGGTGTCTAGGGTTAAAACCTTTTGAGCGTGCAGTTGACCATGTGGAGTTACTGCACAGGTTAGAACTTCCCAGCAGGGACACACATGGTCAGTGCTGCACCTAAATTGGTCCTGAGCTAGTTATAGGCATCAACAATACCTAGGCCTCAATATTCAGACATCTGGGAAAGAACGACACTGCTTTAAAATGTGGCACAGCAGATAATCCTAAAGTGGATTCCGTTGCTAGACTGGAGTTCAGACACTCTGAAATTTCAAATTAGTTTGGATTCCGTTTAGGAAAAAAATAAATAAATTTCCAAGTGGTACCTCTGATGTTGCTTTTCACTCTTCTCACAGGGTGATTTTGCAAGATCAGACCACAGCTGAATTCGTAAGATGGGGGGGGGGGACTAGTTTAAAATGCCGGGGGAGGGAGGGGGAACCACCCTGTTTCACTTTTCATCAACCACTGTTAACTCAACAGAAAAGATATGTTTGCAAAGCCCATTGCCAACAAATATTCTCCCTCCTCCCCCCAAGTGCTGTTAAATGCCCTAAAAGCATTGGGGAAAACAAAAAGATAACAGAAATAAAACGTTAACATTTAAATAGAGCTTAATACGAAGGGATGGGGAGGAAAAAGAGAGGGCAGAAGACTTTACAGGATTTTCCTCCTCCTCCACCACAATATAAATGCAACCACTCTTGGATACTTTAAAAAAAAAAACAGTCAAAGCTGGTTTTTTGGAAACCACCCAAGTTCCTCTTGAAATGTTCATCTTCCAAAGCAGGCCTGCTAGCCAGAAGACAGCATAGGCAGAAGCATGCTCAAAGGAGTCTCACTCTTAGGCTTCTCCATGGTTGCAATTCTGTTCAGTTTGCCAACTTCTGTCTGCCAGCTGGGCACTTTCTTTGTCGTCATGTGGCGGCGAGCGTGTTTCGTCAGGTGATCACTGCGCATGAAGCGGCGGTCACAGACCGGACAGGCAAACTTCTTCTCCCCTGTGTGAGTTCTGCGGTGGCGAGAGAGTTCATCAGAGCGGGCGAACTTCTTGTCACAACCTTCCCAGCTGCAGGTGAAAGGTTTCTCTCCTGGAAAGAAGGAAGCATGGGCAGGTAAACTCAAGAACAAGACAGCTGGTTTTACCAAAGAGGTCATACATTGCCACACAAACCATCTCTAGTTTAGACTGCCTTTTTTTTCTATAGCAGATTACATGAAGAAAGGAAACAAGGTAGACAAGAAGCAATTCATTCAACTGCAGGAACGGCTCTTGAATCTGAACTTACTAAGGAGTACTACAGAAGCCAGGGGGCTTCTCCTCTAAAGAATAAATAGAGCAAGAAGTTTTATAAAAAAAGAAGACCTCCTTTGTTCCCAACACACCCCAGGACATACTCTTTCGTCAAGGGATTAGTCTTTACAATTAAAACGCTAAAGTTCAGTATTTTTCGCCCCCAAGATAAAAGAATACGACACCCATGATGGCCTGTGTTATGAAACAACCCTTCTCTTTAAATTCATTTCTCTAAAGTTACACCAGGTCTTAAGTCTATTTACTGCACAGTGTTATCGTTCTTACTTAGAAGTTAAGCCTGTAGACCTGATCAGACCTACTCACTGCAATTAGGGCTCTCTTCAGACTTTCTGTATCCTGAACCAAGAGGGCTCCAGACCACAAGGAAGACCCTACATGCCTACAGCTGTACACATGTGGTGGCTCTTTCCAGATCTTCTACTGAACATTCAGAGGGTGGGGTTTTTTTTGGGGGGGGGAGTTCCCCAGTCTCCACCTATACATTCAGATGCAAGCAATTTAGAAGCTCTAAACCAGTGGTGGGGGTGGGGAAAACCAGTGGCCTTCCATATGTTACTGGACTCCAACTCCCATCAGCCCCAAACAGCATGGTAAATATTCTGGCAAGATCATGGGAGTTGTAGTCCAGCAACATTGGAATAGCCGCAGGTTCTCCATTCCTCTTTTTGTCTTCCTAAAAACAGTCCCTCTCCACTAAACAAGAAATGTTCTACTATCCAGTCTCCTATTTCCACACTCCTGAAATGTCCATATGTTGCTAGACAACCACTAAAGACATGCGAGTGGGACTTTCAACACTGTGTGGCGTAGCTCTCTTCAGTGTCCTTTTCAGGCCATACTCATTTTACTCCTCCCTTGAGGTTTCAGTCTCTTCCCATAATCAGCCATCTGGAACCACTAAACACACTTAAGCCCTCTCTGGGCTTTTAGTCTACCCTCACTGCCACCCCAATAGGGTTTCTTTTCTCTCTTTTTTGTACTCTGCAAACTTCGAAACCCACCAGGAGCCTGGTGCATTTTGCACTTGGCTATCAGCCACTTGTGACGATGCCAAGGCGCCAGGATGGTGCCCGGTGTCTCCACCATCTGAAGATCCTTGGATCTTGCCTGTTTTCACACAGTAGCGAAGGATCCTGTAGAATTCCATCTGTTATATTTTATCTGCACAATCAGAACGAATTTCAGGAACCAAAAGTTGTATTGAAAAATACGACTTTAGAGCTGCCTTGCCCCCAAATGGCAACTAGACATTGTTTTGGTGACTGTAACCGTGGTTTAAGGAGCCATTTGGTGCCTAGCTTATACATCTAACACTGCTCACAGCTGAATTATACCAGTTCAGAACACGGGTCGATCTGGCTCAGTTTCGTCTAAGCCGTATGGCTGTTCTGCTCAAAGCTTTCATGCATGGGTCTCCCCCAGCCCTACCTGAAGAAACAAGGATTAAACCAGGGACTTTCTGAATACAAGGCCACTGAGCTACAGCTTTTCCCCTCTTGGGTTTGTGTGGTGTCCTATTGGCTACGTAAGCAACAACATCCCCACCTGAGTATCTGCAACAGAGGGATTAGAAGAGGCAGATCACATCCACAGCTCTTCTATACATACCGGTATGAGTACGCAGGTGGGCTTTGAGGTGAGAGCTTTTGAAGTACGTCTTCCTGCAGCCCGGGAAGTTGCAAACGTAATTTCTTCTCCGGGAAAAGTCAATTAGAGGTGTGCTGCTTTGGCCAGAGGCAATGAAAACCGGAGCAGGGGCCAGGGGCAACAACTTGGTATTCCCAACAGACATCACAGTTTGTTGGCAAGGAGGCGCCTGGGCAACAGCAGCCTGCGGAAGAACCAACATAACAGTCCCCTGAGGCATGGAAGGCCCCATCAGCACAGGCTGAGAAACTGGGGCTGTGTGGGGTAGGATGGGTTTGACCGTCGCTGCCATCTGAGCAGAGGTCTTTAGAAAGCCTGGGACCATACCTCTTTGTCCGTCCAAGGGGATCATTTGGCAGATCACTTGGGGATTGGAGAGTGGGGAGGCTAGCAGCGAGGGGGACTTCTGCTGCGGGTCACTTTCGCAAGCGTTCGGGAAAGGGGTCTGCTGTGAAGCAAGCCTCACAGGTTCACATCCTTTGCTGGTGGCTCTGGAACAACCTGAGCCATGCAAATACAGTTCACGTCCTGGCGAAGTGCCACAAGCTATGCTGTCCGCAATGTCGCAGTCTTGCAAGGCTGAAAGATGTCTCTCGTCTTGCGCCTCGTGCCCGTCTGCAGAAACACTGGCGCCCGACGCAGCTTCTGCTTTTGTTTGCACAGGAGGAAGGTGGGAGTAACCGGCACTGTCCCCGGTGTGACGGATCACGCTGGTTGCCCTTGCTCTGCAACGCTGAGGAGCAACTTGCTCCGCTCTCGCTGGCGTCTGGCTGGACTCCCTCCCCAAATTCAGGGCAGCTGGCTTGGGTGCAGGAAGAGTACAACCCGGAGGAGTGATCAGACAGGCAGACATGTTCGTCTTGATTGTCCTCGGTTTTGAGTAAGTGGCTTGGGACGAAAGCGGTGCTGTTGTGGAAGGCTCAACAAAATCTGGACTATAGGGTGGTGTCATACACTATATTTAAAGGGGGGAGGGGGAAGAAGCAGAGGTAGTATACATATACCAAAATACTACTTTAGGTGTGATCATTCCTAGCTTTCATATTTATAACATTTAAGTGTAAGTCAGACACATTAATAATAATAATAATAATAATAATAATAATAATAATAATAATAATAATTACTACTTTCCCCCCACAAAAGTTTTAGACAACCATAATGATATTCAAAGACCCTGGTTTGGTTTTTCCCCAGAGAGATAATTAAGGATTAGTTTAGCTAGAAGGGGCTCATCTTAGTCTTTACTGCTGTCTGCCTGACTCTGCAAGGCATGAGGTGAAATCCACTCCAGCACTTTGATGAGTGGGGTAATCTAGTGCTGCTGACTTGCATGTAGTAAATAACCAAGTGTCTACGCAGAAGAAAGCTGCAATGAGTTCAGTGGGCCTTACTCCCAGGTAAGGGGGGGGGGCTATGGTGTTTTATCTAGCCAGCCAGGGCTTCTCTGGATGACAAGATCCTTTTGCACCAGGTCAGTGAGGACCACTTGCTTTTTAGAATTCTCCCATATATACAAAACTCCCTGTGCACCTTTTGGACTGCATCTGTAGGTTTCCTCCTCTGTGTCAAATAACTTGGGTCAAATAAGTGTTGTTTATTTTTTAATAATACATGGAAGATGGATCTCCCTCGGGAGGTTCTGGACACTCCTTCCCTGGAGGTTTCTAAGCAGCGGTTGGATAGCCATCTGTCATGGATGCTTTAGCTCAGATTCCTACGCTGCAGTGGGTTGTACTAGAAAGATGACCCCTGGGTCATTCCAGATCTATTATTCTGTTTTTTGGCTTCAACAATATTTCATTATGTTCCTATCATTTTGTGTAATTGCATTTTGGATAGATTATGAAAATTATAAAACATGTTCTATTTGAAAACAAAATGTTTAAATAGCTATCTTTCTACCAGTAGGACAGTGGGAGGCAGGGAACTAGCCAGGATTTTTGTTAGGAGGGCAGGCTTTTGTTGGCGGAGCAGAACCTCAGATTTGTATTGACTGTTACTTACCGGGGGGGGCAATTGACCCCCCCCCCCGGCTACATGCATGGGAGGGACACAGGAAGGAAACAAGGTTGGAAGGGGGCCATGGTCTGAAAAAGGTTTGCAATCATATTCTGTTGGGAGCTGCCCAGAGTGGCTGGGGATACCCAGTGTGGGTGTGTGGGTGTATAAAATCATCATCATCATCTGGAGAATCCCAGGATAGGGAAGACTGCATTATTCCAAAATAACATCAAACACATCGTTAACTAAACTGAAGCAACTGTACTTGTGAGTGGAAATGTATGCTGTTCTCTTAGAGCTTATTGCATAATAAATGCCTTCAAGCCAAACCAAGAAATTACTGCTAACAGATTAAATGAGGGACATATTCATGTCTTTCCTCTCAAAAATATTCATATCGATTCCATGCAAATTCATTTTGTTCCAGGGTTTGTTTGTTTTTTCCTTACCAGTGTGGATAAAAAGTTATAATCCTTAGGCAACTCAGACGTGGGTTCAGTGTGCATTGAGAAATCACCTGAATCTGAGACAGGTGTAAGAGGCCTTATCTTCAACAGGTCGCCTTTCTGTGATCTTTGACCCCAGGAGCTCATACAAACAAGTGCCTCTACTGCTTCTATGTCGTTCTGTTCCAAGGTGCTACAAGTAGACCTTTCACTGTCATGACGCTGCCGTTCACGTATGGATTCATAGATGTCCACAATGTCAACCTAGAGATAAGTGAGCCATTGTTTGTAAGTCACACGGAAAACAAGCATATGCCCTATTGTCTGCTTTTAAAAAGGCATCATACATGGCCAGAGCCCAATCCAGTTTCTAAGTATGCACACATACTTAGAAGAAAGAAGAAAGGCTATAGCTTAGTACTTAGTACAGTACATCCCCTGCATTCAGAGCTCCACGTTCTATCTATCACCTGCTAAAATAATAACAGGTAGTAACGACTGGCAGCCAAGGGAGTGCTGCTGCCAGTCAGTGAAAGCAGTAGTACGCTGGCCTGACCAATGAGCTGACTCAGCATGCGTGCATATCAATTGCTGGGTAATTCACAGGTGAATTCAGTTGCTTTCCTGCACTGCTCTCCTTTGAATGTGATGTGTATTCAAATACATATCCTGTTCACCTTCTGGAACAACTAAGTTGCACAATAATACCTTTTTTATGTGCAACTCAAATTGGATCAGGCCCCCAGAGATTAGAAAAGCAAAATCTGGCTTTTATTCCTTATTCCTTTCTTCAGTTAGCACAGACTGCACCACCATGGCAACAGAGAGAGAGAGAGAGGTGGGTGTGGGTGGGTGTGCACACGCATGTGTGCGTGTGTTGGGAAAGGTCCAAGAAGATGTAACATCTGCAGCATTGCTTCAACTTTCTAAAGTGACTTCCCAGAATGACACAGTATTTAATGTTAATATTCCAAAACTGCAGGGAAGATGAGACATAGCAGGGGATCTCCAGTTTTGTTCAGTGATGGTTTCTTAGAAAGAGTAATAAATATAGGCAACACTAACAGGCCGCTGAAATAAATGCCCAGCATGGTTGACTCATGTATGGGTCAAAGCCACCATATTTTGTTGGTCATGAGCATCTCCCTATAGCAAATAAGTGCAATGCAAATACCTTTCACCAGTCTAGAACCCCACATGTGCATAGGATTCTACTCCCTATTCAGTTCACACTCAAAACTGGCAATTAGAAGCCCAGAATAAAAAGGAAAGTGGAATCAGGCAGCTGGACAGTAAGCCATGTAGTGTCTACAGACAATTATTATGCTCCCTTGGATGCCGCAGAGCTGCCATGTGCATATATTTACTACTACTACTACTACTACTACTACTACTACTACTACTACTAATAATAATAATAATAATAATAATAATAATAATAAATGAACCCAACGGAAAGCACCTATTCACATGGTTAAGCCAATATGAAATGTGAAGCTAACCTAACAAATTGGTATCACAAGTTCACAGAAACTCAAATGAACTCAAAAAATCTGGGAATAAAAAGGAGTAAGATGGGCAATCTTGAAACCGATACATTTAATAATATGGAGGTAAAAGATTCCAGAATATGAGGAGAAATGCTTAAAAACCACCAGGAATTCTCCATTTGCTTGCAACTGATGAACATTATTTTCCTTGGGTGCTAAAATGATATCTGTGTCAAATCAATAAGATTTAAAAGAACTTGGGGGAGGGGGACAGCCTATTCAAAGGCTAGAGAATCCAAGATGAGAAACGTTTAAGAAGAAGAATTTTAGGTTCGCTTGCAGTTCGTGACAATTATTAATCCACAATCGCTTGATAAGCTTCGGAAGGAAGGAGGAAATAAGTTCAACGCGCCTTGGTCTGCTTTCCAAGCAGGCACGCGCGGCTCCATAACTTAGCCTGGCGGCTTGTCCTTAAATCACCTCCTTTCACCCAGACACTGCAGAGGCAAGCTGGATGAGCTGGCACACAGCACAACAGAAGCGGGCTGCAAAAGGAGAGCCAGAGCCATCACAAAGACGGCAGGAAATACCCCACCAATTCACTGTACCAAGGAACACTACCAAACGGCAGGTCCAATTACCCAACCGACCTCCCCGCCTTCCTCGCACTGTCTTTGCTTTAATAACAGTATTTTTAAAAAACTGGGGGGGGGGGGAGGAAACGGCATGCAGATCAGCAAAATGACGATGTCCATGTGGATTGGGTGGGAGGAAGCGAAGCGCCACCTTCCAAAAGGGAGGGAATGGGGCGGAAGGCTTTCTTTCCCCCCCTCATGGGATCCAGAGCAACCACCCACTCCAAATATAGCTCAGGGGTGGGGGGGAGGAGTGGGGCGACGTCATGCATCAAAATAGCCATGTGAGCAAGTGGGTGGTGGTCTCTGGCTGAGCCACTGCTGGGAAGCCCTGTGAGGCGGGGTAGCTCTGCCCACAAGGTCCAAAAGTAAAGGCTGCCTGCGGGGGTGGGGTGGGGGGGCTAGGACTCTCTCTCTCTCTCTGCAATGACACAAGTTAACAAAGAAAGAAACTCTCACCTCCCCTAAGCCGCGAGACCACTCCTCCCTGCATTTACTGTAATCTCTGTAATACTCGTGCAACAACCGGGCAACTGCGGGATCACTGGGATTACTCATGCTGATGCACATTATTCGATGTGCGTCAGTGTAAGACATCACCACCACCACCCTAGATCCAGCAAAGCAGCAGTTTCGTGCAGGCTGGACTGACTGGCAAGTCTGCCTGCTCCATGGAAACTAAGCAGAACTTCCTTCCCAATAAACCTGGGGCAGGATCGGGGGTGGCGCAAGAAGCGCAAACGTCCAGGGCATCCCACACGCTTATGCTTGCATAGCTCCCAGTCACCAGAAGCGAGGGAGGGAGGAAAGGAGCAGCATTAGCCTATTATGCACCATCATAAGCCTCACCAAGTCCCAGGTAAGTTAGCAAGGACCTGGCCCGGAGGAAAGGCTAGCATTAATGGGCTTTGTTGGCACGACCCCTCCCGGATTTGCAGAGAACCGCCCGGGGATCTATGGGCGAAAAGCGGTATATAAGTTCACTACATAGAAATAAAATAAAAATAAAAAGAGAGGAAGGCTGCTTCCCCCCCCCCCAGCGCCACGCGCATCTCTCGCTCCCGTCACCTTGGCGTCTTGGCAACCCATAGATTGCGGTTAAATAAAGCAATAAATAAGAAAGGCTAGCAAGGATAGCTGCTCTCCTTCCTCCTCCCCGCACGCAGGGAATCAGTGCCTCCCCCTCGCATGCACCTCAAGTCGTTTGCACCTTTTGGAAAGCGAGGAGGATCAGAAGCGGGGAGTAAAATCGAGGCAGGCTAGGTCTTTTTGCCCTGCATCCGCGCCCCCACCCGCGCGTCGCCCCGTGCAGCAAGTGGTACTCACCGCGGGGGCATCTCCCATCGCCTCGACGCAGGGCGAGGTATGCATGGTGGAAGCTCCCGCAGGCAGCAGCGATGTGACAAAGCCAGCAAGAGCTGTAGCCAGAACCGCCTCCTCCTCCGCCTGCTTGCTTGCCTGCCTGCCTCCCACCTACCTCCTCCCGCCCTCCCTCCTCCGAGGGAGGCGAGCAGCCAAAACACAGAGGGAAACACACCAAAACACTCCATACAGCAAAAGCAGCTGGGAGGCGGGCGAAGGGAGGAGGAGAGAACGAAAGGGGAAGAGGGAGGAGGGAGAGGCTGCTCGCCAATCGCAGCACGAGCTTCCTCCGGGCTGGCCAATGGGCTCCGCCGGGCGGCGTGATTGCCTCGTGCAGCTATGCTGATAGCAGGAAAGGCCCCTCGTGGGCACGTTCCGCGGCGGCGAGCCGAGTAGCCGAACCACCTTCTGGAAACTAGGGGAAAGGTCGGCGCGAGGAGAAGGAGGGAGGGAGGGAGGAGCCTGGCTGGGCCAGAGGAAGGGCGGGGCCGGCTGGCTGTCAGTAAGCGGGGAGGCGGCAAGCCAGCCAGGGAATGCCCGGACGTGAGAGAGGGAAGGGGCGGGGGCGGGGACGAGAGCGAGGGGGCGTGTTGCGAGGCAGGGCGCGCGCGCGGCAAAGAGACCGGGCTGAGAGCGTCGACGACGTCGCCGCCCCCACCCCAGCAACAGCGCCGCGCGCTTCTGGCAGCCCCGCCCGCGGCTCGAGATCGTGCAGCCGAGCGTGACGCGGTGTCCTTTCTCGCCACACACGCTATTATTGCCAGATGTTGCGTTTCGGCCACGCAGAGTGGCCGTTAAAGGGCGTGGCTCCTCTGCGGAACCATCCTGCCCTGAGGAAAAGCCTCGTTACACCTTCTTTTCGAATAGTCCCCGTCTTTTCCGTTTTTATTGGTTAAACTTTTTTTTTTTAAAAAAGAAAATAACCCACACAAAAAAAAAACAAATACACAAAGCTTTTATTTATTCGACAAAACTTACATAGTATATATATATATACTGCTTGCGTACATAAAAATAAAACATTAGAATAAAAGACCAATATAAACATTTCTCCCCGCCCCCCCCTTAATTCAAGTTATAATTAAAATTGAAGCTAAAAGAAAATGAGATGCCGACTTCTGTATGTCTGGAGTATTCTTATTTATTAAATTTCTATACTATACCACCCTGCAGGACAGGTTATAATACAAAAACAAAACAAAAAATAACAGAATTATAGAATTGGAAGGGGTCCTAAGGGTCAACTATAATGCAGGGATCTCAACTAAAAGCATCCATGACAGATGGCCATTGTAATGAACAGACAAAATACCTCCCTCCCCCCAGTTTAAAAGGCCACAGATTTTAGAGGGATAGGCTTGCATGAATGAAATGTTTTTAGCAGGTGCCGAAAAGAGAGTGGGAGCAGCCAGTAGTACACAACTGACAGGGAGCTGAAAAGCACTTTCCCAGTGCTGTTTTCTGGACTTGGTCCTGCAAGTAGGGCCAGGACCACTGTAATACAAAGCTCCCAATTCCCCAATTCCAGGATTATATCACACTCCTGTGACTACATGCTATGCACGGTTGGCAGAAATGGGAGCTGATTTGAAGGGAATTGCACCTGCTTGACTTTTCTGCAGTAACCAGAGCCTAGCTAAAAGGATATAAGTGGGTCAGTATGATTGCGGATGGAATAGATCCTAGTTCTGTGTGTGGAGCGCTGTTGCAGAGATCTGTGGGCCCCCTGCCTTTCTAATGCTACGTGTATTAATTTGGGTTGCTTACACAGCCTCCAAGTGTCCCTATTTTCCAGAGACAGACCCAGATTTGCGGAAGCCACCCTGGTTTCTGTTTTGACCCTGGAATGTCCCACTTTTCCTTACGCCCCTATTTTCCTCAGATAAATGTTGGAGGGTACGAACTTACCGTGCTTAAAAGTCACAAGGATCACAGTACTATCAGGCAAAAACACAACAAAGGCAGGTACGGCAGATAAAATAGGATGGGGATCCCATCCTCTGAGTATGCTTGAGAAGGGAGGTTCAGGTGCAGTTAGGTAATGTTAAACTCTGGACTTGGTGATTTTTCAGGACTCCTCTCTAGATGGTAAGGTGTGTTACCTGCATTGGCAGGGGTTGGCCTAAGTCACTTTCAACTCTAGGGGAGGAATTCAATGTCATACTCTTCTGATCATGCTTTTCTGATTGCCTGGTGCAACAATTCCCCCCTCTCCCTCCCTGTTCTTGGGGTTCTCCTGGCACACACATCCCCCAAGCAGATTTGGAGGAGAGCTCCATTGTGCTATCAGGAGCCCTTGCACTGGCTTCCACTAGCATGCTGGGTAACTGAATCAGGGCCACAGATTTTCCTTCAAAAGGAAAAAGCCAGTCCAGCTGCATTTAGAAAAAGCTCAGTTCAATTCTGAAGAAGAAGAAGAAGAAGAAGAAGAAGAAGAAGAAGAAGAAGAAGAGCAGCTTTCAGAATACAGAGGGACACAATGCAGTATACACAAACAGATCTGCAAAGCAACAAAGGCCCCCAATGGCTGTTGCCATTTTTCCTGGGGAAGAAGCAGTTCTGCAAAGGAGCAATTGCAAAGTCATGAAGTGGAAGCGGGGGGTGCAGCTTTCCCCCTGCCTGTCATTTTTTGTTCCACATCACTCCTCCTGCCCCTCAGCCACTTCTCCCCACCATTGCTCCAAGCGAAAGGGGGTCAGAGGCCAAGGCAAGTCCTGAAAACGCCAGTAATGCCAGCCTGGCAGCCCGAAACTAGGGGAGAGGTCAAAGCACAGAGAGGAACAGCTTGCCTCTGCAGCAGTTCTCAAATAGAAGTGAACCTGGGAATGGGGCGACAGCTGTCTCTTTTACAAATGAGAAGGATTCTTGAATGGTTGCTGGCAAGCTGTGGAAGTGAAAAAGAAAACCCCCACCAGGCTTGGCATTTGGGAGCTGGCAGTGACATGAGCCACGTTCCACACAGCGTTGTCCTGAAACCAGGGGTCAAATCTGTGTCAGGGTGCCTTGCACTACATTTGAGCACCTAATCCAAACATAGCAGGAACTCTTCCCTGGGGACCTGGGCGGTGCGGAGGGAGAGGGGGGGGGAGGGCACCGATTCAGCACTACCTGAGAGTAAGAGAACAGCCTGGCCCTTCACGTCCCCCAAAACACTATTTCTTTTAAAAAGAGAGAGAGAAAGAAATTGAGGACATGTTTTTAAAGTATGACAGGCAGAGGCTATTCTAGGTTTTAACAGAGGAAGAGAGGCACGTCTTATTTCTAAAGCAGCATACTGTGAGATACAATGACAGTGATACCTTTTCTGTGAACTGCCCTGAGACCTCCAGGTATAGGGCGGTATATAAATTCAATCAATCAATCAATCAATCAATCAATCAGCGACAGACCCATTTCATTGTATTCATCGCACATTTGGAAGATAGTGGTGGGGAACCTCAGGTCTGTGAGGTAAGAATTTACTTCTGTACCACCTTGTTCTTACCCAGGTGAGGGAGCACCTTTAAATAAAACATGGAACCAAATAATAATAACAATCTCTGTGTTCTGTAGGAACCTGGTTTATTGCAATAGGACAGCCTTGCCAACCAGCTGCTCAACTGCTACTTAGAAGGGCTGCCCCAAGATACATCAGAACAAAGCTTACCGTATATAGGCTGCTAACACTACAGTGCATAAAGAGTCATCAAAACATCTCCAAACACCCTTCTACATACATTAAGAAAGGTTACAGGTCATGGGATGTAAAATAGGCATGGCTTCATACTGATATCAACTTCCTTGGGGTGTCCCAACACAATTGGTCTCAAATGTTGCACCTCTATCACCATTCCTCTGGCAACCAGGCCTTCGTGGTGCTGTTGACATTCCTTTCTTTATCTCACTTTCGCTTGCCTCTCCTATCTATTTCCCAGGAGACTTCAAGGATAGGTTTGGATTTTCACTCTGATGTTAACTAGAACAACATCCTTAAATGACCATTTGTGCCACTTTCAGGGCTAGATAGGAAAGGAATGCAGCGTTGGAGTCGTGATAGGCAGGCACACAAACAAAATCAAGGCTAGAAAGGTTCAATACACTTAATGGTGGAACATTTTTAAAATTAATAAAATCTACACCCTAGGCCTCCAACTCTTACATCATGTGGACCTCATTAGTTCTGGCAGGGCAAAGGAAAACCCTTCAACTGATGTTATGGAGATGTCAGGTGACTAACAGGTATGCAGCTGTTCCTAGGGTAAAGGTAAAGGGACCCCTGATCATTAGGTCCAGATGTGGCCGACTCTGGGGTTGCGGCGCTCATCTCAGTTTATTGGCTGAGGGAGCCAGCATGACTAAGCCACTTCTGGTGAATCAGAGCAGCACACAGAAACACCGTTTACCTTACCTATTTATCTACTTGCACTTTGACGTGCTTTTGAACTGCTAGGTTGGCAGGAGCAGGGACCGAGCAATGGGAGCTCACCCCGTTGCGGGGATTCGAACCACCGACCTTCTGATCGGCAAGTCCTAGGCTCTGTGGTTTAACCCACAGCGCCACCCATGTCCCGCAGCAATTCCTACTTAATCCAAATGGTCCACAGAGGTTGAGGGAACAACCAGCCTCCCTGCTGAAAACATTGCCCAACCCCTGCAACATAGTGATCCCCCACCTTCTTAGAGCTGTTTCCTCCACCTGCCCCCCAAAAGCTAGATTTTTGTTTTATACATAAACGTGTGAGATGCATTCTGCTCTTTATCATTCTGGAAAGCTTATTCAGTATTTGGGGCTAAGCCAGCTATCACATTCTGTGTTATGGAAACACACACATTTTTATCAAAAAAAACAAAACACCACACTTTTTTTTATAGGGCCTAGTCTAGTGTGATGTAGAGAACCACAGTTGAATCAGGATTGGAATCTGGGTCTCCCCCAGTCCCAATAATTCAACATTCTGACACAAAATTTGCCCCAAATTTCTCATAGCTGATGCCCATTCCCTCCCCTCAAAAAATAAGAATGATCCGTCCTCAGTAAAATAATACTGATGATTATCATGAAGCATTATCTGTTCTCCAAGGATTCCTATCCCTGCATTTCTGTGTAATGAGTCATTGCTCTGGGGCTTGGAGTCCTCTTGCAACAGGGCAGGCTGCTTCCTTTGCAAGGATGGTGAATTCTGCTTTATCATGGGCAATGACTAGATTATCCAATTATGCCTAATGCAGAAGCCTTGTGATTATTATTTAAAAAAAAAACAAAAAAAAAAACAACTGGCAAGGGTAGAGTTGGCTGATAAAATGCAGATCAGTTAACAATGGTTCAGGAAAAGCTTTGGGGAAGAATTGGGCTTTGAAGAAAGGAAAGAACAATTTTTTTAAAAAAAAATTATTACTTTTAAAAATTACAGAAAAGGAAAAGAAAAGAGACAAAAGAGAAAGAACAAAGAAAGAAAAAAAGAACAATACAATACAATATATAACAATACAAAACACAACCTAATCACATTAAACTAAACTAAACAAAACCCTAACCCTAAACAAAACAAAACAAAACAATAACCATTTAAAAACATAAATTGCACCCTTTCCATACTCTATTTTTCATTCCCTTGTTTCCTCTACTTCCTCTCACCTCCCTTTTTGTATTCCACTTCTATTGTTTCAGCAAACCCTTTCCATCTTTCTCTATTTTCTGTCATATTATAAATATCTTAACATATTTTTTATCATTAAAAACTAAGTACTCATCTATCCTTAACTCCTTATAACATTTCTACTAAGGCCATAAAATTTCTTTCCACCATTTTTCTATCATTCATTAATTTTGCAATATTTCTATATATAAACTTTAAAATCTCTAATCTTCATCCACCATCTCCTCTCCCTGGTTTCGGAAAGGAAAGAACAAATAGACTCCCTCCTGTGTGGTATTAGAGGAGATATTTCTTCATTATTTTGGTAGGCCAGTGAATTCAGGACACTTTAAAAAAATCATTACTAATGAAATAGAACAAAACATCTGGCTGGAAAAATAGTGTAAACATGTTCAAACATGGTTTTTTGTTTTACTCAGAGGCACCAACTTCCAATGGGGAATTTGGGGGGTGGGGGTTAGAAGGACGTCGGAGGAGCCAGGGGGTGGCAGAGCAGTTTCAATGGCTGACAGTTCCCTCCTCCTTCTGCCACCACTCTTTCCCCTCCACAGCAGCAGCAGGAGGAGGAGCCAGGACTTTGAACATGGGGGGCAGCCCCCTCCCCAAAAATATTTGGGTTCCCTAGGCGATGGTGCTCCTGGTTCCACTGAGGGCACTTCCAGACTGTCATTATGTTCAGGTAGGGTCAATCGCATACCAGCAAATTGAGGTTGCAGAAATAAAGTTGATTTGGACAACCCCCTTGTGCAACAACCCCCACCCCACCCCACCCCCCAAAATCAGGCTTTTTGCAATAAGGATAATGGTGAGAAACTGCATTGGAAAGTGGAGGGTAAAACTTGCTTGGCTCTGCATTATAACAAATCAGAATCAAGGCTCATTCGATAGCGCATACCATCTTACCTCCCTCCAAACTTTGTACAAATAAATGAGTAAAGATATCTTCTGGAAGCGACCTCAACCATCAGGTCAAGGGTTTGGGAGATCCTTGGGCAAAATGCTCTGCACTTGAGCTGCCCCATTTCTTCCTCCCCATAGCTGCCGCCCGCTTCACTTGCTGTGTTCCTCTTGCACCACTGCCCAGAATGCAAGGGCAAGGTGAACAGAAACTGTTGCTGTTGCGCCTGTCACTGGAGGGCACAGGTTAAAAGGCAGCAAAAGCAGGGGGGGGGGAGGAAGACTGTGTCAAGAGGCTCTAGGGTGTGGCGTGGGCCTCCTGCTGTGGTGTGGCCTTTGGAGGGTGCCTTGCAGCCATGGTGGCTGATGCCCATTGGGGCTTGTGGGGCAGAAGGCAGGGGGACCAAAAGTAAAGTGCCACAATCACCATCCTACTGCTTGCTGAATTCTACGCAGGCAGCACTGACACTAAGGAGGAGGAAGCTGCAAGAAAGCACTGTTTAGGGAAGTTTTTTAATGACTGATGTTTTAATGTATTTTTAATCCCCTGTTGGAAGCCACCCAGAGTGGCTGGGGAAACCCAGCCAGATGGGCGGGGTACAAGTTATACATTTATTATTATTATACAGTATAAAGAAGGTGGGCAGATAGGAGCAGCCGCATTTGCCCTAATGGACTGTTGTTTCACTTTTCTTTCTAAGGCTGCAATCCTACAGACACTGCCTTGGGACCGAGTCCCATTGAACTTAGAAGCGGGACACTAATTTCCAAGTAAACAGGCATAAGCTTCAGGTTTGGATACTTCTAGGATGTTGTTGTGTTTCAACTTTAGTCAACAAATCTGTGTCCTGTTGCAAGCCAGAGGGTTTTCCTGGAAACCCAGGAAACTGGAACTTGGTCGTGTGTGTATGTTTTTTTTTTAAGCAAATGAATTGGGCAATATGGGACCAAGAACATGTTTATTCACTGTTTTATTTATAGTCTGGCTATTCTAGGAACTTTCCAGGGTGGCAGTAGTGAGAAACCAGCAAGAGACTTTTGGCTGTTCTGCGCTCCAGACAAGATACCAGCGCCTCTCGCTAAGGGAAGCCACATTGTTGTGTTCTTCGTAGCTTATTATCTTGAATCATGTTTAGGCCTTTCCTACAAGTTATGTCGACCTCACAATGTCTGCTTTGAAGCACTCAACAACAAGGCAGCTCTTATCCCAAACCATCTCTGACCTACAGTATAAGCTCTTCAGTCGGAGGTTAATTGACTGCTTCTTGCTGACTTCAATTTGTATTATTTTCATGTCTTTGTAAATTGTAAACGGTTACAGGTGCAGGGTATAAGTTTCTGTAACTCCACAATACACGGCAGCTTCATCCCAGAGAAAACTCCTGATAAAGACAAGGTGATGGCAAAATCCAATCTGAAAGGATTCCTAGGAGAATAAAACCCTCTCTAAAAGGAATGAAATAGTGGATAAAAAGGTTGTACTCAATAAAGGGTGATGAAGAAAAGCTAAGCTGAGTCTGGCATTCCAATTTTAAGCAGGTTCATTTATTTCAAATGGCTTTACTAGGGGGTGCTTCCAGACTAACTGCTTATTAAACATAATGGGCATTCATCCTTTGATTTTTTTGTGCAGCAGTGAAATGATATTGTGTTATGGCAGAAGTCACCCCACACTTTCCTTATCACAGAAAGTCCTATATTTTGGGGAAGCTGCTTTTGTCAAGCAACTGGAATTGTGCATGCAGAATCTGCCAGTTATGTGATTGAATTTTGAGAAACTTTTGTAAGCTGCTTTGAAAGGCTACTGGGAGTATAAAGAGGAATATAAATATTCTGAATAAATAATATATATATAAAGGTTGAAAAGAGTTGATCCCAAGATGCCAAGCTCACCTTCCTAGTCTCTGCACTACACCATACACGGGGAGGTGCTCAGTGCTGGATTTAGTGCATTGTCAGTTTGCCCCCAAACAGGGCACCTAGCCAATGGGGCACAAAACTATGACATAGTGCAGAGTGGAAGAGGGCATCAAATTTTGCTCTCGCTCAGGGTGCCATATTACCAAAGTCCACCCCCGTTCTATTTGCTTCACAAAGGCCGAGTGCACTGTCCTACAGGCCAGAGCAAGGCATGTGCATTTATTTAGGCAATTGCCCAAGCAGGCCAATGATAATGATAAGAGCAGCCAGGTCAATCTAGTTGGCACTGCTCTTCATCGCTTTCTCTGAGGGTATGTGTACATGCAGGCCAGAGCAATTATGTACATTATATACATTGCAAAACAAGCAGATGGCATGATGGGCTGCTCATTTGCAGCCTGTGTGCAAAGACGAACAAGATTGTTCTGGAAAGGGAAGGTGATATATGTCTCCCTTAGCTCCTTAGCAAGGTTGGATTTTTCAATGATTTTTCATTTATGGATGAGAAGCATTTGTTGAAAACACATAGGGACAATACACTGTGCCTTTCGCTGAACAAGAACAGATGCAGATATTCTATAAGGGTACACTTAATAATAAAGGGACAGAGCTCTGACAATTGAGTGCTTGCTGGTGCCTACGACTTAAGAGCAGGGAAGGGAACCTCTAAGTCCATCAGACGACACCTTCCAACATATCCAACCATTGGTCATGCTGGCTGCGGCTGATGGGAGTTGGAGTCCAGCAGCTTCTGGAGGGCTTAAGATAAGTAAAGTCAAATGTTTTCAAGCAGTGGCATGGTGAACTTTTTTGTAGGGGAACAGTTAGGGCCAGAGGTTGCAAGGGCGATATGGGGGTGGGTGGGTGTGTAACTATGTCCTGATGTCATACATGTGAGCATCGTGCTTCCCTCCCTAAGCTGGGTATAAGCTTCCTATGCTTTGGGAAGGAGGTGTCAAGCCTCTTACAGGATGTTGAAGGCCTCCTGCCTCCTTCCCGAAGCCGAGCAGACTAGGGGAAGGTGGCAGGAGGGCTCTTGGACCCCCCCCCCCCAACTGGAGTATTGTGCCTCCCAGTGCTATTTTTCTGGGGAAATAGCACCTGGAAGGAACTCCCCATGAACACCTCCTTTGTTCTCTTATAATGGCAATGGCACCCACCTGAGAGGTGCAGGAACTGAGTTCTGGCTGAAAAAAAGTCTGGTGGCAACCAACCAAAATATTTTATGCCTTCATCTGATAATTGTCCACTGGCCCCATCTCACCACCCTAATAATGGAAATAGTGGCTTCCAAGTTTTAGAAAGGACTCTTCATACATCAATACATGCAAAATAATTGGCGGGTATTAGGACAAAGCTACAAAGAGCATTTTTTGTGTGCTCTTCACCAATCCCTAGTTTCCACCATTCTAGATCATAAATGCTAGTTAAGGAATTCCCACATTGATTGAAGCTGTGAAGGTGAACAGTAACACAGTTTGAGATATCTGCAGGCATTGTATTGGCTTCCCACCCTCCAGGGAAACGTTTAAGTAATAATTATAAACATTGGGTAAAGGTAACAGAATGGTTACAAACTGACATATAAAATTTAATAGTTCTTGCTTTTACAGTAATTTTTCAATTAGACAGACAAAAAATAGCAGACAGGACCAAAATCAACTTCATAGAACATTACAAATATGGCTATAGTTAAGCCCCATGTCCCCGAAAACCAATCAGTAGTTTAGGCATTGTATATAAATAAGCATCAATTCAACCTTTTACACAAAAAAAGACTGATCCCCCCCACAGTCCATTCTACTTAATGTAGGAAAACTTCAGTTTTCATCAGACATAAAATTATGCACTTAATGTGTGTGTGCGTATAAAAATTACCTTGTCAAAGTACCTTTTATCTAACCATGAAGTGTAAACTGCAGCATATTCAAAGGTTGCTGTTTTTGATAACAAGATTTGCTCTCTCTTTTTTTTAAACCAATAGCTGTTTGGCCGTTCAAAAACCTGTGTGAGTTTTCCCTGTAGGAAAGGTGCTTTTTGGGGTTCATTTCCACCTATATAGTTGATTTTTAGACATTTATTTCTTCAGGGTTCCGCTGCTAGGCAACTCACATGCAGAACAAACAACGGTCACAACGGAGAAGGGTATCTACTGTTCATTGAACTGAGTGCTGTTCAACGTAGCAAAGAGCATAATGTGCGGTGTTACAGGCAAAACTCTGTACTAGCATTGAGAAATCACAGGCCCCATCAGCGCTACACATTTAAAGCAGGATCATACCACCTTAAACAGTCATGACTTCCCCCCCCCAAAGACTCATGGGAGCTGTAGTTTCCTAAGGATGCTGAGAGTGGTTAAGTGACCCCCTATTCCCTCTCACAGAGCAATAATTTTCAGAGCGCTTTAACTATTGCTGCTGGAAAAACCCCATTAAAGGGCAGCAGCTATTTTGATATTTCATGCTTGGTAGATCTACGTAGGCCCTCTGTGGCGTGGGCGTCAAAACTAAGACATGTAATCATGTGGGAAGGTGAAAGATACACCTGGCAAATTAGGCCCCCATAAAGTTTCCTGTTTGGGCCTCATCTTTGCTGCTTCTTTTAAATATCTGAAGTATATCGAAGATTACCAGTATATCAAAGCCGCCCAGAGAGGCTGGTGTAACCCATTACAATGGGCGGGGTACAAATAATAAAATTACTACTACTACTACTACTACTACTACTACTACTACTACTATATTCAGTCAGGCACTTGGGATTCTTTACATCCAAGTTCAACAATATCTGCAGTTCTACTAGTAAATAAGACTTCTCTTGAAAACATGGCTTAATAACATTTGGCATCAAAAACAAGATGAGTAAAACACTTTCCATCCACGATCATGGTCACTGTAAATCACAAACAGCACCATATATCCGTTAACTAACTGTGAAGCTAACATGAGGCCCCATATGAATAAAGATGCATCACTGAAATGATGAAACTGCGTGATAAAAGGCAACGAATGCATGCATTTAGACTATCTTCTTTCTTTTAAGTCATGGTATGAATGAGCCTCATGGGTCTTGCACATAACCACTTTGTTCCTTCCTTGGCACAAGCCATCACAAAACTTTAAACAATGGCTTCATATTATGGCTTGTTCCGAAGCCGCTAACCACACTTTCCTTATTCAGACATAATGGGAAACTGTAGTTGACCAAATGCATCCTAACTTGTTCATTCACTCATGTGAAAGGAGGTGTGAAGCAGCCATGAGGTTTGTTTGTATCTTGTAGGCCTAGATATGCCACCCTTATGCAGACTAGAGGATGGATCTACACTTGTTGTTTACAACGTTAAAAATGTGTTATTAAAATGCAACATCAGATGGCACTGCAGAGCAGTGAGCGACCGACTGTGGAAAATTGCTATTCAGTGTTATACAATGTGTGTGGGTTTAAAAAAAAAAAATGCTTAGCAGGTCAATGTAGGTCCGACCTGAGTTCCCCAAATAAACACTGTGCCAAACAGAAGGTGGGTCATAGTGAAGTTCAGAGGAAAAAAATGGTGAGAGGTAAACTGGTTTTTATGGTCCTGAGGTTCAAGACATCAAATCTTATCTTCAAGGAGGGTACACATGACCTATATCTCTTCACATTTGCACCTTTGGAGAAAATATAGACTCATCCTTACTACTGCTTTCTACCGGACTGATACATTACTTCTAACCTTGAACTTTATTAATTTACATGGAGACAGTCCCACCTTATCACTTGATGATAAATATTAAGTATGCTATGCTAAAACTCACCCCCCCCCCCGCAATTCCCCCTTACAGGAGACTGAACACACGCAGCATAAATTTAATTTAGAACCGAGGCTGCTTTTCTCAGTGTATTATTTATATAAATACAGTTCTTCCCAATGGGCTTCACCACATTTATTCAATCTATATTACACACACACACACACACACACACACACACACACACACACTGATATCTTATGTATCTTGTCTTACATATATATATGTATATATATTATATGACTTATATGTACATATTTACAACCCTTCAAAATACACTGCATTTATATACAAATACAGCTCACCAAGGGGATCCATACAGTAATTTAAAGGAAGTTCTTCACAAAGCAAGGCAGTTTCACATCCCTAAGATGTTGAAGAAGTAAATGATAGCCATATGCCATATTCGGTCGTAAACATCATACGAGTCCAGCCTGTCTGGAACTCCTGTAAGCATCAATTGGAGGTTTTTTTTTGGGGGGGAGCCTAGTAAGAGACTCTAAGCTGATGAAGAAACACATACACATTTAATAAGCAAAGGGGATATGCAGGTAACTGCATAGTGCTTTAGTAAAAATATTCTGGGGTGTGTTCCCCCCCACAGGGGTGGGGGACTTGGAATTCCAATTCATTGTCTTTTGTTTATCTATTCCAAGTGCAGCGTTGCTCCCAAGAGGACAGAAATGTTGGAAGCGCTGTTAAACAACAGCCAAAATATACTCTTCCCTGGAAGAACAAATGGCTTCTTCCCTAGAGACACATTTAAATCCTGAGGACAAAAGTAATGAGAGGTTTTGCATTCACCACCTTCATTTAAAAGCCCCGCAAGAGGCCCCAACGAGCTTGGTTTTAGATCTCGGTGAGAGTGAGCTTGTAAGATCCAGCCGCCTCTTCAATCTGTAACTGGAAAGTATCCTCGTTGGAATAGTGCTTCACAATGTTATCGTCCATATTCACCAAGATGCTAAGGAAATAAGAGAGTATTAAAAATGGGACGCTTTAAAGCCTAGCGGAAACACACCCAGTGGGGCAGCACAAAGCTAAGCCAACTCTATGGGCATCATCATCATAATCTTCTAGGTCGACCTAACAAAATACACTTCTGTGATGAGCAAAACAGGACCCAGGTCTCATGGGGAAAGTTACATTAGGTCTCAAGGTTCTCTTTGTTCTCTTGCCAACTGATGGAGGGAGTATTGGGGAAATTTATGGATTTTTTCCCCCCAAATAGGGGCTGCTTTCTAGCAAACCACAAAACAGATTGAGACCAGTTAGAGCAGCGTTTCCCAAACTTGGCTCTCCAGCTGTTTTTGGACTACAACTCCCATCATCCCTAGCTAGCAGAACCAGTGGTCAGGGATGGTGGGAGTTGTAGTCCAAAACACACACACACAAAAACACACACAGTGCTAGAGAACCAAGTTTGGGAAACCTTGAGTTAGAGGTTCAGCCTGCCAGACAAAATCTGGCAAACACTAACATACTCAAAGTGCTTGTTGCCATGATTCCCTTAGGTCCTTGCTACCCAATGAGGAGGAAAGCTACCTATAATTTCAAATTTGCAGTTACATCTATGCTTACTTGTTTATCAAAAGAAACAGTTTAAGGACCAAACATGTGATAAGAACAGAGGCGGGTTTATGGCAGCGTGGCTGGTTCCATCACACTGGGTGCTGAGCCTAGGGAGCGCCATAGAGTGTCACAACCACAACATAGTGAATTGAGCAGAATGCAAGAGGCTGTGTGTGTGTGTGTGTGTGTGTGTGTGTGTGTGCCAAATTTTGACACCATGCAAGACATTGCTGAAATTTATCAAGTGAGGTGGACTGCAAACATGTGCGATATAGAAAAGCTGTTCCCTTTCACAGCAGTGCTGTGGGCCTCAGATTCTCTACTGAAAATTACCTAGAGCAGCGGTTCCCAATTGGTGGTCCTCAGACCCCAGGGATCCACCCAGGGTGTCCATGGCACAATTCACATAACAAAAACTACCACAGAAATTTCAAAATTTGTCAAAAAGTAGGCTTGGCTTATGAAAAACCAGGGGGTGTGCAGTACTAAGCTAATTGGGAACCATTGTCCTAGAGATACCACTTCATCTTGCTGAGAGATTATTTCTGGGTATTCTGACAACATGCAATGAGTACAAGAAAGGGATATGTTGTTGCTGCCTTGAGAACTAAGTGGTGATTTCTTTTCCCTTATCAAAACTATTTATTAGTGAAGAGTAAAGACTTAGCACACAACCCAGGGTTGTTCTCTCTCTCTCCAGCTGCTGAGGAATCATGCAGTGAGGGTGAGTTCACTTGGATTAGCTCACTTTTGCATTCTAATTCTGTGTGGCAGCTGTACTCTCAGAGCTCAATATCTTGGGGAAACAGTATTGCTCCTGTTCAAAACAGGTTCAGTGTGGGGAGAAGGCAGATCTGTGTACAGAGAGTGTGAAAAACAACATGTAAGACGCCATATCTTGCCTGCAAAGCTGCAGGGATACTATTTTCAACATACTCACCCTTTTTTACATTTCTTGAAGACTTTCCCAATTTTATCCAAAGGGACATCGTATTTGTCAGATATCTAAACAAAGCAAAAAGGAAAACAATCACAAAAATGAAGTAATAAGACGTGAAAGAGTCCTCACAAATTGCATTTGGAGTTTGCACTAATATTCACGCTACGTGCTAACCGTAGTTCAGGACTGAAACCATGGTTTAAACTTCCAAACACACAGCAGTGAAACCAAGATGCAGAGAAGCTTGTCTTCTCTCACAGTCTATCCTGTCAGATTTATAAGTTCATTCTATGGCAGAGCATCCTCTGCCATAGAATGAACTTATAATAGCTTGGTCAACTATGGTTGGCTCGCTTGCTATACATTCAGTGGTCAGAGATTATGGGATGTGCAGTCCAACAATAATCTGGAGATCCACAGGTTGAGCATTCCTGCCCTACAGAAACCAAAAATTGGTAAAATATTTAAACTATTGGCAATAATGAACACCTTTTGCTTTCATAGTATCCAAACCTTCTATTCAAGATGGTAAGCTTTACAAAAGAGCACAAGAGTTCATAGTGGTTTTTAAGCAAGAGATTCCTACTGTGAGAACTGAGGGTGTGCAGGCTCATGAGAGAACAGTATATGTCAGAGACTCCACCTGGCTCTCCACAAACATCTGAAATAGTTGTAAAAACAAATGTACACCTTCCATCCAGACCAACAGCCTGTTCTCACAGAGGCCAGCTAGATGCCTATAGGAAGCCAGAAGTGGACTCTTTGACTAAACCTATTTCCAAGTTGGTGACCATCAATACAGTGAGCTCCGTATTTTAATTACATGCTGTGTTCTAAGCAAACCAAAAATCAAGCAAGCAAGAAAGACACTGGGAATGCCATAAAACAAGAGTAGTATGCTCTAGCCATCCTGTCCACAGACCCCCTCAGAAAGTCAGAGTCACAAAGCAGACTGAGCAGCTTGCGGAAGATCTGCAGTCTCACCCAGCTGAGTGCTCAATGGTGACAGGAGAACATACCTGAAGACCCTGGGAAATGGAGAAAGGATTCCTCCCCCCCCCAATATACAAGATGGCGGCCCAAGGCCATGAAAGGCACTACACAGCAGTTGACAAAAGAAGAGTCTGCTGGATCAGGTGAATAGCCCACCTTGTCCAGCATTCTGTGCTTGTGGGAAACCAGCAAGCAAGACTCAGGCACCAGACCACTCTTCTCTCCTGTGGTTTCCAGAAGCATTGCTGCCACCAAACTCTGTAGGCAGAGCATAGCCATTGTGGCTAGTAGGTATCAACAGCCCTGGTTAGAGGATATTTTTGGGTTTGTTCTAATCTCAGCACCAAATGCCAATGTTCATTAGATGGCAGGGCATTTTGTAGCAGCATAGTTTCTCCATTCTTGTGTTTTGGTTTCCGATTGAGGGGAGCTTATGTTGCAGCCATCGAGTTATGTCGATCACTCCCCACCCCCCACACTTTCTCAGCCAAGTTTACACAAGGCACAAGGTTTGGAGCACCTCTTGCATGCAAGACGTTTCAAGCTGCTGTGAAGAAATCTCAGATCAGGGGCTGGAATCTGAAACCCAAGGGCAAAAGCTTCTGAGCCTTCCCAAAGGCTTGGTTCAACTCCATAATCCTAGATGGATGAATACGTAAGGCAGACAACCCAATCAAACATCCTAAGTTACGGGATGGGCAGAGGGTATGCCTCTGGGTGGGTCTGCAAGAGTTTCTGATTCCCATCTTCTTCTTCTTTAAAAAAAGGGAAAATAAAGGAAAACCAGGAGTAGGGTTTTCTGTATGAGCTGTGAAGTCAGTTCTGGTTAAAAACAAATTCCCAGGCTGAGCATTAATTCAGGGATGCTGTGTTCTTTCATTCTAAGTGTGCGTCTCCTCTGGTGAGCCACCGTTTTGCATCTGGTTCCAGGCCAAGGTGTTTAGATTAGGAAACAAAGCAGATTCTTCTAAGCATGAAGTCTGTCTTGGACTACAAATCCCACCATCCCTGACCATTGACTAGGCAGATGTGAGTTGCAATCCAGCAGACATCCAGAAGACACCATGTTGGCAATTGTTGAGGTATTCCAGTTAAATATAATCTAGCTCATACATGTCAATGGATCTACTCTGAGCATAGGCGCCGACTCCATGGGGCTTGAGGGGGCTCGAGCCCCCTCAAAAAATTTTTTTGGGGGGCTCAGCCCCCCCAATAATCTCGGGCGGGCGCCCTTTCAGCAGAGCGCCGCCGCCGTCCCCCGCCTCCTCCTCACCTGCTCCTTCGCCAGCCAGCCAGCCGCGCGCCCTAATCGGAGGCACTGCCGGAAATCCCGCGAGAACAGGGGAATCCCGACTGGCCACACCTCCCAGCCAGCCAATCGGCTGGCTGGGGGGCGTGGCTTGCCCTATTTAGGGCCGGAGCCACTTTATTTGCATATTCATGAGCTTATTTATTATTCATGAGCTTTCCCGGGCCCCCCCAATATTTTTTCTAAGTCCGCGTCCCTGACTCTGAGGAAAACATAGTTGCAAACCTGAATTCAGGGAATATAGTAATGGGGGTGATCAGGGTTACTGGATAGCAGAGATGTTGTTATGGGGTGGGCCCAGGGAGACCAAGACCCATTTGTGTGTGAGAGACGGGCCTCAGAATTCCTTGTCAGACACACTGCATCCCACAAAATGCAGTGTCAATGGGAAACACGCACACACAGCCTCCCACCAATGTAATTTTACTCGGAGACCTACGTTTGCAAATTAGCATCTGCAGGTCTTGTGCAAATTTGTGTCATGGAATCTGGTGCTTTGAAGCTTTGAAGCCACCTAGCAACACCCTAGCAATTGTTTTGGAACTGGATTCCTTTTGGGAAATTGACTGGGAGTGAAATGAGCTGCAGTGGAACTGATATAAAAATTAGAGACCCAGGGTGTTGATTTTGTGAAATGTTTCAATATTAATTGCATTCAACCTTGGGCTAGAATGCATTCCTGTGTGCCTGCATTTTGTGACTCATGCCTCCCCCTCCTATGTTGTGTTCCACCACTCCTATCTGACCCTGAAAGTGGCACAGATGGCAGGATGTTTTTCTGCGTCTGCTGTGAGTTGGCACTGGCATCTCCTTGAGAAGTTCCAGGGAGAGATATGGGAAAGGAATGTCAGCAACCCTTACTGAAGGTCTGGTTGCCTAGACAACTGCCCGATCTGTTAAAAGCTGAGACCACAGGTTTTGAAAGACCCAGAGGAAGTTGAAACCAGTGTGGAGTCATGTATCTTTATATCCTTTTACCTGTCAACTTTCTTGATGTATGTAGAAGAATGGTTGATGATTTATGACTCTTTGTTTGCTGTGTTTGAACTACTGTGTATAAGCTTCATTCTGATTTGTGTCTGGGCAGTCTTTTCTAACTGGTTCTGGTTGGCAAGACTGTCCGATTGCAAAAGTAAATAAACAGAGTCCCTAACTGGATCTGCTGACGCTTCCTGTAATTTTCTTGGTTCCGTGTTGGTAACAAATTTGGTGTAGAAGCCAAATTCTTACCACAGAACTGAGGACTCATCGACAAAACTATTGTATTTTTTATATTTTGTTGGGAGATGCCCAGAGTGGCTGGGGCAGCCTAGTCAGATGGGTGGCATACAACAACAACAACAACAACAATAATAATAATAATAGTTATTCTGCATGTTCCACACATGGAAAGCACAGATTTGAGTGGTTTTCTGCTCAGCACCTCTACCTGCAACAAAAATAGGATTGCCCTGTGAAAATGCCCCTAATAAGACTTCAGATGTGGCTGTTTTCATCCCACATTCTCAAAATATATTTTAGGCTTGATAGTTTCTTGGTTAAGCTTTGAAATGAAGTAGATTTTTTTATATACCTATGAGTGTGAAGAAGCATACACAAAGAATATCTTCATCCATTATGCAGCATGGGGGTGGGGAGAGAAAGAGAGGGAGACAGACAAAGCATTTTTAAAGAACCTGGCACACTGGCAAGACCTAAGCAAGTAAGGTCATTCACATGAGATCAATATTACTGTCTGCCTCATTACAAGAGATTGCATGCTAATTTTGGCACAGGAAAAAAAGTCAGATTGTAGGAACTTGCAGTTAAAGAGGTCAGCCACAAAGCAAGGATCATTTTCTGTGTCAACAGAAAACTAAGGCACATGCTGTTCTCCAGAGGACAATGGGATGGACTAAGTGGCTTGTCTGCATGATCTAATCCTGATTTAATAAGTCAGGATATGCATCAGCATCATGCACCCACATGCAGCCATTTAGACAAGTGGGGAAACAAACCAGGAAGTCACAGTTCACCAATGGTCTCATGTTGCATGCAGACCTGGAACTATGATGAATGGCTTCAAAACAAGCCAGGATATGAGAGCCAGCTTTAAACCATGGAAGGACCAAATAAGTTTTGTGCGAGGGCCTGAAGATCATGCATATCCTGGCATATTTAAGTAAGGATTTGATGGCACAAACCGGGCAAATCTATGGGTTTTCTGAGAGCTAGACTGGTTCCTGGAGCTCCCATAGTCCTCCTGGGCAATAGCTTTACTGGCCCTTTGCCTAGCTCTACCCCTCTGTACTATGAGATTGGTGGCTGTCCTTTCTATTCTCAACTTCCCCTTCCTGTTAGCAAAGTACATGAGATGCATGCAAAGAGGACACACAAGTAACCAAAGCTCTTGCCTTCTCAGTTCATAAAACGTGCCAGTGGAAAATCTAATGTTAATGTTACGCTGTGTTCTTTCTATTTCATCCAAAGCGTCATTCTGGTAGTGAAATTGGTTTTAATGTTCCCCCCTCTCTCTTCCATCAAAGAAAATATTTGCACAGGTCCAATGGGGTCCAGAGTTAGTGCAGTGATTCAAGCACTGCTGCAGTTTTAGGCTTAGGGAGAACAATTCACTAAGCATTTCTATTGTTGAAACCAATAGGAAAACCACACCAATTAGCAGGGTTATATCCCTGAAGTACAGAAAGCTGGGCATCTTGTTTCTCCAGCTTTTACTAAAATTTGGTGCTAGAGAAGCTTGCAACTTACAGCTTCCATTAGACCCTTCAGAGACGGACTCTTGAGCATAAGTGCATCAAAGACTTCTTCCGATTCCTTTCGAACATACAGCAACACTGGAACAACGACAAAGTCAATGAGGATTTAGAAAAAAATCAGATTGAAAACAAACATTAGGCATTTATTAGTCAAACAATAAGTTAAGATGCTATAATGCGGCGCATAACTATTTCAGGCCAGAGCAGTCAGAAGCAGTACTTTAAATCCACTCTCTGCAAACCAGGTAGAAGCTTGATAGTGTGTGGGCCTGCCTAGGAGGAAACAGGACTGGAGAAAATTCTGCACTTAACTCCTCATAATGGACACTCCAGGGACTTGTCATAATAAATGCTTTCTTTGAGAGCAACCCATCCCCCACCTTGAGAATGAGGTGGTTCTTCTACTCTTAGAATTTCAAAAATCAAAATATGGTGACATTTGGCTGGACGTTGACTGGACTACTGTGATGGCATAGAATGTTCACATATATTCTAAACCACGTGAACAAAATTAAACTGGGCCCATCAACTCAGTGTACTAACAACAGGTCTCCCAAAATGAAGTGATTAACGAGAAATCAGTTGCAGTCAAGAGTTCTTTGGAAAGAGGGATTGTCAAATCACTCAGGAAACTGTAGCTCTGTCTCCGAACAACTCTCAGAACCCTTAACATATCTGTGGTTCCCAGAATTTATTGGGTAAACCTTAAAGTGATATAATACCGCTTTAAATATATAGTGCATATGGGACCTTCGTCGAAGCAGTAGCTTTCAAGCAATTACGATAAAGTTTGCTTATAGGTACAGATGTGAATACAAGCAGTTAACCTCCCTCACCGCTACATTCTAGGAGTAGCACAATGACTTGAGCCAGGGTCAAGTGTACCTAGACTGGGTGAGGAACTCTGTTATTCAGCAACCTGGATTTGTGATGTTCTGGTGGCATGAGAGACTGATCAATCAATAAGGAAATTATGTTTGCTAGGTATTTTTGTCCCATCTATGAAGACCTTGCGCCTTCAAATCAAGATATCGGAGACCATTTCACATTGCAACAGGGAGCCTCAAGCGCTTGGGATGTGTCATTACCAAGGAAAGCTGTGCTGAGGCTCAAGATCACACAAAGCAAGGAAACTGAGCACAGTATATTGGCTGCCCTTAATTCACCCCTGTGAATGAATGCTATCAAAGTTCTATTTGCTATAGGCGATAGCAGTACCACACCTACAGTTTCAGTTTATATTATACTAAGATACCGGTCGATACGGGTGAATATAGGGCAGAACTGCCAGACTGAATAACTTCCATGAATTGAAGAGCTACAATGGAAGGCTGAAGTGGATTAGAACTGTAATATGCACAGCTTCCTTAAGTTCTCCATGCAAGCCGGTGACCTATTTTGTTACTTGCTATAATGTAAAAAGCAAGCCATTCATTCATGTTGTGGAAGATGACAACGGAGGGGGGAAAGTTTTCATTTGAGTGAACGTTTCTCTGGGTTTAGAGCTGCTTCATGTGGTATATTTTGTACTGTGTATTTGATCCCCCCCCCAAGTCAAAGTGGCCAGGTGTGGGTGGAGGACTTTTGGATCCAGCCCACAGGCCAGATTCAATTCCCCGGTCCTGTAATACGTCAAGGGGACCTGGCTCATGCACTGGCAAAATTAGCTAACACAAGCCTGCCTTTTAGAATCCATACTGCCTTTTAGAACCCATACTGGACTATTATGAAGTACAACCCAAACAGTGCTTTCTTTTCCTCCTGGTTAGTGGCGTTATTTACCTCTCTTTGGTTCTTCTATTCGAGACAGCTTAACTGGGGTGGCAGCAAAATCATCTTCATTGATATAAGGCCCCCTCTTCATGGCAGAGCTACAAGAAAACCAGCCAGACCATCAGATCACTCAATCCAAAAGCTTGCAAGACCACTTGCCCCAAACCAGACCTATCAGCTGGCTTCACTGGTGACATCAGCCAACGGGCAAAAGGACAGTGTTTAATCATGCAATGTCTGTGCAGTCCTGCTCCCAGCAGGAAACAAGAAAGCGGAATTTTAATCCCTGCTCATCTGCAAAACAGGTATTAAAAGTCCTCTGCAAAAGTGCTCTTTGGAGCAGCTCCCGTGCAAGTTTTGCAAAGGATTTAAGACATCTCCTGCATTTGAAAGGGAATGTGGGGGGCTCTCTTAAATGCTTTTGCAAGGTTTCCCCCTCCCCCTTTAAGTCCCCACTGTCAGAGGCTTAAAGCGGAAGTGTAGAGAGACTTAGGGCAAGGAATTTTGACAGGTGGGTGTCCCCGCTACCCTGCCAATCCAGTGATCTTGTCAAATGGTGGACCTACTCACTGGTCACATTTGGCCCACGAGGCAGATCCTGATAAGGATTTGGCCCTTGGAGGCAAAAAGCTTTCCCACCCCTGCTTTAGATGTTGTTTAATTCCCATCCATCCCAGCAGACACTGGCCAATGACCAGGGGTGATGGGGTTGTACTCAGTAACACCTGGAGGGCCCTGAGTTCCCCATCCCTAACTAGAACAAAACAGTGCATCCCTCATTCAAAAATATTTAGCAGCTCTGGAATATGGAAGTGGTAACAAATCTTACCCTTCACCCTCCAGTTCTTCAGATGCAACAGGAAAGACCTAGAAAGGGTACGGGGGGGGGGGAGAGTCCAGTTATTTTTACATGTTCTGGAGAAAACTTAATAACCGATCAGTACAATTGTGTTGCGTGTACCCAGCAACCTTGACAACTGGTAGAAAAGTGCTTTGGAAACCATTCAGAACTAGCCATTGTCTGCTACTGGTTTGCTTTCTTCCTTGATCATCATCAACCTATATACAGTAGTACCTCTGGTTAAGTACTTAATTCGTTCCGGAGGTCTGTTCTTAACCTGAAACTGGTCTTAACCTGAAGCACCACTTTAGCTAATGGGGCCTCCTGCTGCCGCCGTGCTGCCGGAGCACGATTTCTGTTCTCATCCTGAAGCAAAGTTCTTAACCTGAAGCACTATTTCTGGGTTAGCGGAAGCGTATGTAACCTGAAGTGTATGTAACCCGAGGTACCACTGTATCTCCCATCTCGCTGTTCTCCTAAGCTTGGAGAGGCTCCTGCCCACTGTTCCCTTCCTCACCTTCTCTCTATCTTCCAAACCCCCCAAACCCAGTTCTTTCAAAGTGCTTCCTGGATGCCTACCACCCTGGCTTTTCAAGAACTCTCAGCTACTCTTGCTCTCCTGTTCACCCCCATATATTTGCTACTCAACCCTCTTTCGTTACCCCCCCCCCCTTTGTCTCCTCCTGCCACAAACACTTTTTATGCTTTGAGAAATAACCTTTCCTACTTCTTTACTACCACCCTCTCTCCCAGATATAAAGCAAAAGAGGAATCGTACATGAGCTCCCCGCTGAAGATTGGAATAGTGAACATCAGGTATGAAGAGAACTGGCTGAGTATCAAGGTCCATGAACGGCTTGAAGATAGTGATATCTGTACGCTTGTGGGACGGAAGCAGCGGCACTTTGACGTCAGAAACTGTTGGAAAGAAGAAGGAAATAATACGTTTCTCTCTCACACACAACCTCCCTTAGTGTCTGCTTTCTGAAGAAGAGCCTGTTTTACGACTCCTTGCCAAGTGGAACAAAGTAGAATGGAGATACTGGGAGTGGACTTGAGACTCTTTCCTATACTACCATTCTGCTGCAAAAATTGGCAGGCCTGTTAGATTATGAGCTCAAAGACAAAGGGCCACAAGTGGGGAGAACCCTGTTGCATTCCTGTCTTGATTGCAGGCTCCCCACAGACATCTGATTGGTCATGGCGAGAACATGGGCTTTGGTCTGATCCAACAAGACTCTTTTTTCGTCCTTAACTTGCCCCATGGAACTCCCATCTTTATCTGTGCAGCCCTGCCCTGGACTCCATTTATTAGGGCTTGTCCACATTTGAGTGTTGATTCTGCTTAGCTGAATAAAGCACTACTGGGTCACTGCCACCAGCGCGGGTGGCGCTGTGGGTTAAACCACTGAGCCTTGGGCTTGTCGATCAGAAGGTCAGCGGTTCGAATCCCCGCGATGGGGTGAGCTCCCGTTGCTTGGTCCCTGCTCCTGCCAACCTAGCAATTCGAAAGCACGTCAGAGTGCAAGTAGATAAATAGGTACCGCTCCGGCAGCAAGGTAAACGGTGTTTCCGTGCACTGCTCTGGTTCGCCAGAAGCGGCTTAGGCATGCTGGCCACATGATCCAGAAGCTGTACGCCGGCTCCCTCGGCCAATAAAGTGAGATGAGCGCCGCAACCCCAGAGTCGGTCACGACTGGACCTAATGGTCAGGGGTCCCTTTACCTTTACATTTGAGTGTTATAGTTAGCTGCAAATCCACTTTGTCTCTATTCAAAATAGTCTGTATCCACATGTATTTGAATCTGTACACCAGGAGCAACTCGGGTCTTTCCCATTCATACCAGGAGGTGGTCCCTTTTGTATTCGTCCCTGCCTTCTACGCCGTGGATTCCGTCAATTAAGTACCGGCAGGATCTGTGGTGCAGATAGCTGTGCACGCACCTTGTTTTTCTAAAATAATTCCCTGCCCAAGTAGTATGCAAAAGCACACAGTTTATATCTGCTTGTGCAACTTTCTGGTTTTGTGCAAATCCAAGGGATCAAAAAGGAAAAAAATCCATTCAGGAGAGCCCTGGAACTAGCTACTAGTACAGCTGCGGGGGGAAATGAAAGCACTTAGGTAGTGCTGAACATGGAAAGGGCTGACTGAGCCCAAAAACCTCACAAAAACAAATTGGCTGTGATCCAGAGTGGAGTGATTTGATTTCCCAAAACTTCTTTCGCCTCAGAAAATGCTGTTAATAACAGTTATAGTTTGTGAGGTGACCCTACATTCATGCCTTGGTGTAATTACATGAAAGTTGCATTTTCTTGCTTAACTGCCTCTCCTCAAGCTGAACACGCCTATCTTAGCAAGGCCTAAATAAAGGTTCAATTCCACCAACACCATTATTGTCTGCCCCACATCAGCACACCTCCCCTTTAAGAAAAACAAACCAACCCTGTGCTTTATACTATTGCTTGCATTTCAAATTTAGATTTAGTTGAAATTTTCCACTAAATGAAATGGCACTTTAATATTTCCTTTATACCATTGCTTGCATTTCAAATCAGATTTAGTTGAAATTTTCCACTAAATGAAATGGCACTTTAATATTTTCTACTTACAGGCATTCAGCTGGGAGCTGGGGTCAGTACACTTGCCTTTTCTTTTGCTTTGTTTCCGTTCCTCATCTCTGATCTTCCTCTCTGCCCCCTGTCAGACAGAAAGAAGAAAGGTTATTTACAGAGGCTTGGCTTCCTCCCCATTGAGGTCAGCATCCCTGGTCCCTCCCAAATCAGGCATTGTGGAAGTCAGTCACGCTTGGAACTTCTTCCTCTTCCAAAGTCATTGAACTTGAAACCAAACCCATACACAGTTCAAATCATCAAAGACAGAGTAAGTCTAACTCTTTGAAGATGGAGTGTTATGGTGTTAGTTATTACATGTAATCTTCACAACTGTTTTAAAGGGTGGTAGGCAAGAAAATTGTTGCTGCATCTCTCAGCCAGTATAACTGGTGTCTCTGTTTTATAATCAATAAAGAGAATTTTTCTTATGTCAAAGCAAGGCTTGAAGTATCATGGACAATATATTAGAAATGTAGATTGCAACCAAGTATGAATGATCAATTGTTGAACCTGCCTTGCGTGTGCGGGGGGGGGGGGGAGAGATTCAAGCCAGAAAATACAGTGGTACCTCAGGTTACAGACGCTTCAGGTTACAGACGTTTCAGGTTACAGACTCCGCTAACCCAGAAATAGTACCTCGGGTTAAGAACTTTGCTTCAGGATGAGAACAGAAATTACGCAGCAGCAGCGCGGTGGCAGCAAGAGGCCCGATTAGCTAAAGTGGTGCTTCAGGTTAAGAACAGTTTCAGGTTAAGAATGGACCTCTGGAACAAATTAAGTTCTTAACCCAAGGTACTACTATAGTTGTAAGCATTGTTTATGTCCCTTGGCATAAGCAATGAGGATCAAAACAACAGCTTGAAGTAGTTAGTTTTATACACAGGCAAACCTACATGGGTGAAAGGATGCTACAAACAGAATAAATTGATTTGCCTCATTTAGAAAACAAGGAAAGGGTGTGTTCAGGTTTGCTGTGAAATATCACTTTTAATTTGCTATATGCCCTATTACAATTTTTATTGACCAATACCTAAAGCAAAGCAGACTTATATTATTGTTTAAAAATGTTACTTTCAAAGCTTTTGGATGTTACGTTTGCTTGAATTCCTTTTAAAGACAAATGATCCCATAACAATACCAAGGTGGTTACGGTCAACCATGTGTTGTTTTACTGCAGTTCTAACCAGGGGGTTAGAAAGCATATAATCTATCCTCTCCTGAGACTGTTTCCAGGTCAATCTTTAGAGACCTTCTTGAGGAAACTAATACTGTTATTACTGAGCAGGTGCCAATTTTTGTTAAGGTTTTGTTTTGTTAGACTTGTTGTGATTGCTAATTCTACATTTGTCATCCTTTATAATAAATTTTATTGAGGCTGTGCTCCACTACTGCAGAGCTTTCCAAACCTTTCATGATGGTGACACACTTTTTAGACATGCATGATTTTGCAACACAGTAATTCAGTTTTCCTAGCAAACCAGAGGTTAAACTAACCCCTTTCCAGACCTGGGAGGAGTGAGGGGAGCGTTCGCACGACACACACCTACACACTGCAGCCAACACACAGTTTGGAAAGTTCTGCACTACCGTATAGTGGATATACTCTGTTCTCTGCACTAGGGCAGAGTGAAATATTGATATATCGTCCAAAACTGGTTTGAAGTCCACATCGAGATATTGGTTTCATAATTTCTGACCTGGCAATATATTGTAAACCATGGTGTGTGTGTGTGTGTGTGTTTGTGTGTGTGTGTGTGTCAGTGTATGTGTGCTATGCAAAAATCACAATGAGGGGGAAACCATGAAGCCAGCCAGCCAATGCCTCTACAGAGCTCCATCCTTATTTCAGACATTGTGATATATTGGTATATCACAATGTTTGACTGGTGATAAACCAGATATTGCCCAGCCTTACTCTGCATAGGGTGTAGCTTCCCCCAACATATACATAGAGCAAAACAAATGCATGTAAACTGAACTTGTGTAATTTTGAGAAAGCTTGCTTCTCCTTCTCCAGATGAGTTGACTGTACACACAAACACACACACACACACACACAGAGAGAGAGAGAGAGAGAGAGAGAGAGACCAAGCAATTATTACAGTTCCTTCCAAGTGCCTAGCTGCTGAGACAACTAGTGGGGCAAAGTTTTAGGTTAAACTACTGGCTACAGGTGGTAAAAGAAAGGTGCAGCAGTAAAGCCACAGAAACGACAAACTGAGAACATGGAAGTTTCTGTCTTGTAAACTTGCATCTTGTAAGCTAATCAATACAGATGAAAATTGAACTGTGGTTGAAAACAGGCCCATTTGGACCCAGCTTCGTTGTTTTTTCCTCAACAGTGAGCAGCCTTGATTTTTTTTTTTTTAAGTAGATTAAAAAAAGCAGATCAACCTTGTTCTTCAATGTTTTGCTACTTGGATTTAGCACTACATCTTTTTGTTAATGGGAACAGAATCTGAAGGACAGAATGACCGCTTAACCCAGATGATGTAGAAATGCCAAAAGAGGAAAATCAAGTAGGCCAGAGTTGGCAAACTAGATGAACCATGCTGCTTTGTTCCTAAAATACTTTTATTGGAGGGTGTATTTTTCTTATACATGTCTTTGTTTTTTCTCTCATGTCCCCCCGCTTTTCTTCTCTGTACATTAATATTTAAAAGTAGGGGAAATGTTTCTAAAATAACTGTTGCTTTTATTGTTGATTATTTATTAAAAGCCAATAATGTCTACAATTTTATCTCTCATGGTCAAGAATTAGGTGTGTTTTGGATTCCATTTATTTCAAAATGTTTAACAGGGCTGAGAATTCATTTCCTGAGAGACTGATAGTCATCAGGTAGTTGACATCAATGTTCATAAGGTATGTGATGCTAGTGTGTGTGTGTGTGTGTTTTAAAAAGCAAGCAAATGATCAGTGATGACAATACAACAATAATTAGCTTTGGTTGGTGGAACTTGTGAGATAGCTGGAAGAGTTCTTCATTTTGGTTGGTTAGCAATTTCATTAAACACCTCAGAGTTATAAATAAGAAAATCTAGCATGTGCTCGTATTTTTCTGTTTGAAATGGAAGGTTCATAGCATCAATGTGTGTATGTGTGTGTACACACACTTGAGACTTTTCACTTGACATCCTTTCCAAGTGATTGCTCCCTCACCAAATCTGTAAATAACACAACACTGAATGAGTCTCAAAAAGTAACAGGTCATCTTAATTTCCAAGTGGTGAAGAGTGTTGTTGTTGTTTTGAATTGTAGTTTAGTTTAGCCAGTCAATCTCATTTCTTACAAGACAAGCAGAAAAAATAAACAATTTGAATTGTTTATTTTTCTGCTTGCCTTGTAAGAAATGAGACTGACGGACTAAACTAAAGAGGCACAACATTCCTAAATAAAGCTATCATTTTACAGACTCCATCAGCTTTACCTTGTCACAGAAGACTTTAATCTGGCAGTAAGCTCTGTGGACTGGCTTGTTGCTCCTGTTGTTGTAGCTGTAGGTGTCAATCTGAAGATTCAGAGGAAGCCCTTTGACACCTTTCTGAGATGAGAAGTCTGTGCTGAGGCAGTTTACGGCAATGAAGACCTGCAAACAAACCAGGAAAACCCATTCTCATCAAAAGCAGCCCCAAGGAACTTTTATCGTCTTTTTTTCTGCTGCAGGAAAAAAATTCATCAGTAATCAGTATTCAGCCACAAACCACAGGATATATCATGCAGATGGCCCACTAGTGTGAAGTCCAACAGAATAATCCTCTGCATGTCTATTGGGATGCAAAATCTATGGACATCACTGCCAGTGCATCCAGAATTGCAGACCCTCCAAGTGTCCCTATTTTCCAGGAACAGTCCTGGATTTACAGAAGCCGTCTGTGTGTTGATCCCGGAATGTCCTACTTTTGCTTAGGGTGATTTTCATCAGAGTGTATGGAGCTATGGGACCCTCAAGCAAAGGAGATGAGTAACTAGACAACCTTTAGAAGACAACTGAAGGCAGCCCTGTATAGGGAAGAATGTTTAATGTTTTACTATGTTTTTGACGCTGTGGGTTAAACCACAGAGCCTAGGACTTGCCGATCAGAAGGTTGGCGGTTCGAATCCTCACGACGGGGTGAGTTCCCGTTGCTCAGTCCCTGCTCCTGCCAACCTAGCAGTTCGAAAGCACGTCAAAGTGCAAGTAGATAAATAGGTACCGCTCCGGCGGGAAGGTAAGCGGCGTTTCCGTGTGCTGCTCTGGTTCGCCAGAAGCGGCTTAGTCATGCTGGCCACATGACCTGGAAGCTGTACGCTGACTCCCTCGGCCAATAAAGCGAGATGAGCGCCGCAACCCCAGAGTCGGCCGCGACTGGACCTAATGGTCAGGGGTCCCTTTACCTTTACCTATGTTTTTATATATGATGGAAGCCACGTGATTCAATGCTACGCCCATGATTTCGCTCCTGAGTTCCAGATGTGGTCATAGAATCATAGAATCATAGAGTTGGAAGAGACCACAAGGGCCATCGAGTCCAACCCCCTGGTCAACGCATCTTAACTTCAACAGTGGCAAATGTGAACCCATTGCCAGGATTAGTTCCTTTACGCGGATAGACATCTGTATCTATATCTGGAACCATTAGCTGTTACACATAACTACAGCAGAGCAAGGAATACATGTACAAAAAAAGAAATCCCAATCAGATCTTTTGCTCAGAAGAAACGTTCTGCAGAATTTCAGTATGTCTTTCCTTTTAAAAAAGGCATATTTATGTATATTTGTTGGAGAGAAGAAAAGGCAACCTGAAATACCTGTTCTGCTGGTTGCCAAATGTTATTTCACTCTGTACCCTGAGGGGTTTAGAACCACCATTTGAGACCCACAACTTTCACACATTAACTGTGGGTTGATATGACATGAACTTAATAGCTCAGCATTACAACTGCTTCCACGCTTGGAATGCCCTTGCCCAACCAAGCACAGAGTCAAAGAAGTGACACTGCTCCAATAATAAGCAGTAAAATAATTTGATTTGCTGCACCTCTTACCTAAAGGCTGGTTTTCTTCAAAGCAAGGCGAAAATCAAAACTGATCAGCGGTGAATGACTGACCCCTAGTGGAAATAACAATAGCTGCTGCAATTCTAAAAGGCGTTCTCTTCCTAAGGATGGGCAATGATAATCATACTCAAAGCGAGCCACTGAAAACAATAGACTTAATTCCATCCATTTCAGTGGGTCTACTAAGTATTAACCCACGAAAAATGCTAGGGAACCCCAAAAGGAGCAGGCCTCCAGTGAGAAATTACATTGCAGTACTGTTTTTCTAGAAAAAGAGGTGTCAGAGCTCACCATGAACTTCCCCCTTGTTCTCTTAGAATGACAATGGTGCCTCCTGCTGGAAAAAAAAGCTGTGTCATTTGTCCAAAAGCTAAGTTTTGAGGCACATCCTCAGTTGACCTCATCCCTGTGTTAGAGTGGAAAGAACTCCGCTCCTCCACATGCAGCTGCTGGGTGACCTTGGGCTAGTCACACTTCTTTGAAGCCTCTCAGCCCCACTCACCTCACAGAGTGTTTGTTGTGGGGGAGGAAGGGAAAGGAGATTGTTAGCCGCTTTGAGACTCCTGAAGGGGAGTGAAAGGCGGGATATCAAATCCAAACTCTTCTTCTTCTTCTCACTTATGACTTGCACCCCACAAAAGCACCAAATAGATTCCAGAAGGCAAATGCGCCTGCCTGTGGCCTAAGTCAGTGTTTCCCAACCTTTTTTGGGCAAAGGCACACTTGTTTGATGAAAAAAATCTCGAGGCACACCACCATTACAGCCCCGTGACGTCAGCGCGCAGCGTCACGCCGGGAGGGACGCACGAAAGTGTAAGTTTCAATTTTTTTCCCTCCCCCTTGCCGGGGAACCTCCAAGCTTTGGGGGTGGGGGGGGGAGGAGGCAGCAAAGCGAGGCAGGAAGGAGAGCGCGGCTTGGCTGGGTGAGCTTTGGCAGGGGCAGGGAATGAGAGCCGCGAGGCGGGCGCTGCGGACGGAGGCGCTGCCCGCCAAGCTCGCAGGCAGCCAGGCAGGCAGACAGCGAGAGCCCCGCGCTGGGCAGCCTCTCCTTGCCGCCGCCACCCCGCCTCTCGCCACCCGACTCGCCCGCCTCCCTCCAGGCAACATCTCGCGGCACACCAGGCAACATCTCGCGGCACACTAGTGGGCCGCGGAACAGTGGTTGAAAAACACTGGCCTAAGTACATTATCTGAGGTAATTTTCTAGACCACTGGATGGGAACAACACAGAGAGAGAGCCAGAAGTTTCTCCCTTGTTTCCAGAGGTAGTTCCCACCCCAAATGGATTTCTAACCAGTTATCTCTGACAACTCTAATCAGACCTGATCTACATGCAGGTTTCATTTTAATTAGCAATTGCTATCTATGTAACACCTTTAATGAACGTGACACCTTACTGTCTAATGAGCTCGCAAGCTTTCATGCAAGCTGTTTTTTGAAAAGCTGGTTTTGCTTATCAAAGCTTTTACTCATGCTCAAGAGGAAGTCAAATGTACAGCTAGGTAATATTTCCTTCAACAATGGCTTAGAAATTTTTGCAGCTGGCAGTGACAATGTGCTGACAGTTTTTTTTAATAATTTAAGCAGTAAGATGTCAGCAAACACTAGAACTCAGGGGTCATCCAAGAAAATGAATCAGCTGTCGAGACAAATGGATGTCTCTCTTATGTGGGTCAAATTTATGGGTCAGGTGCCTTTCAAAGAGGATTTAGACCTACTTTCCCATGAATTCAGCTCACCAGCAGTTACTAACTACAATAGCAAAATAGAACCTCCATCTTGCAAGGCAGTATACCTTTGAATACCAGATGCTGAGGACAAATAGGCTGATGCTTCCATGCCCTGCTTATAGGGGATTCCTGGACTTATCTGACTAGCTGTCATCTTTGCAACACAAAGGGAGGAGCTGTTTTCTGTACTTGAAACTCTGGACCGAGCCAGCTTGCATGTGTCATAACAGAACACCTTACATCCATGATCTGGAAAAAGCCCCATCCTTCTGATGAGGAAGTTTTGTGTGTTTAATTAGAACTCTTAACCCAATTACATTCTGTTTCCTGATGTGAGAACAGGGAAGAACTGCTATGGGAAAGCAGCCTAGCTGCTGCGTCTGTTCCCTGAGGTAGTCCTTGAACTGAGGTGGGCTGGAGGCAGATGACTCATTAATGAAATCCACAAGCTTATCCCCAATTTCTGCAAATTTTAGCTCAGTCAGGCTCTCCCTAAAAGCATGAACTAAGGAGACAAGTGCAGAAGGTAAGGAAGGGGCCTAGAGGAAAAAGCAGCTCTCTTTTAACATCTTTTTGGATTGTACAATCCAATGCCGGTCATTAGTGTTGGGCTGGGTGTTCACCAGTATGCGGATGATACCCAGCTCTAACCTCTCCTTTAAATTAGAACCAGTGAAGGCAGTGAAGGTCCTGTGTCCTGTGTCCGGAGGTGGTTGTAGGATAGATGGTGGCTAACAGATTGAGGTTGAATCCTGAAAAGACAGAAGTACTGTTTTGGGGGGACAGGGGGCGGGCAGGTGTGGGGGACTCCCTGGTCCTGAATGGGGTAACTGTGCCCCTGAAGGACCAGGTGCACAGCCTGGGAGTCATATTGGACTCACAGTTGTCCATGGAGGTGCAGGTCAATTCTGTGTCCAGGGCAGCTGTCTACCAGCTCCACCCGGTACGTCGGCTGAGACCCTACCTGACCGCATACTGTCTCTCACCAGAGTGGTGCATGCTTTGGTTATCTCCTGCTTGGACTACTGCAATGCGCTCCACATGGGGCTACCTTTGAAGGTGACCTGGAAACTACAACTAATCCAGAATGCAGCAGCTAGACTGGTGACTGGGGGTGGCTGCCAAGACCATATAACACTGGTCCTGAAAGACCCACATTGGCTCCCAGTACATTTCTGAGCACAATTCGAAGTGTTGGTGTTAACCTTTAAAGCCCTAAATTGCCTCAGCCCAGTATACCTGAAGGAGCGTCTCCACCCCCATCGCTCAGCCTGGACACTGAGGTCCTCCTCCAAGGGTCTTCTGGCGGCTCCCTCACTGCGAGAAGCAAAGTTACAGGGAACCAGGCAGAGGGCCTTCACAGCAGTGGCACCCTTCCTTCAGATGTCAAGGAGGTAAAGAACTATACAATTTGTAGAAGACATCTGAAGGCAGCCCTGTATGGGGAAGTTTTTAACATTTGATGCTTTATTATGTTTTATATATTCTGTAAGCCGCGCAGAGTGGCTGGGGAAATCCAGCCAGATGGGCTGGATATCAATAGTAAGTTTATTATTATTATGAAGCAAGCCCATTGAAATAACTGGACCTACATTTGTCATTTCAAAGGGTCTACTCAAAGTACAGCTAACCCTTTCTATGCCTGCATGAAAAAAATGAGTAAGAACCTTCTTATTAAAAACACCTCATCTCAGCTGTTGCTTAAGATTGCTGCTTTTCTGCTTCTCCAAAAACTAAAGACAACATTCGGCTGAGATCGTAAGCTGCCAAAATGACATATTGTTCTCTGAATCTGTGTCTTAAAGGAAAAGGAGGGTGAGTGACTGCACCAGATACTTCCCCACCCAAGAACTGCCAGAAGAAAGAAATATACAGCCGCAAAAGTTGTTGGACATCTTCAGCCTGTAGAGCAAGATTCCTCTTCTGACAGCCTTTTTCAGAGGACACTTCTGCATTCTTGGCTACATTAGAGTTTAGTGTGCGTGTTGTTTTTGAGCAGGATTCTCTATGTAAATTTTAAGGAGGCGGCAGCGACTTCCAGATGGGCTTCCATTAGAGCGTGCATCTACATGATTTGAGCCCTTCCAATACAAACATAGCGGAGAAGTATTGGGGTACCTGTTTCATTGTACACAAAGTGACTCTTACACGAACAAAGAAATGCTCGGTGCACAACGTAGCATTCATATGTGCATACAGAGCATTGTCCTCCACAGAAGGAAGAAACAGAAGTCCCTGCATGTGCAAGGCTTCTCATTCTTAGGTCTCGCAGCATTATTGGCTATCAAAGATACCACCCTCCAGTATTAACACTTCAAAATATACCTCAGCAAACTGTGCATTGCTGCCATGATGTTTATGCATATGCATTTATAACGCAAGTGTGGGCTAAATATAGATTTGCAGTAAATTCAAGCATCCATGTCCAACTAAGATTAAATCTCTAGATTTAAATCTCAACCCTCGACAGGCTATTGGATCCAGTTCACCTAAACCCCAGCCAGAATGGTAAGTGGTCAAAGATGATGGGAATTGCAGTCCAAAAACATCTGGAGAGCCACAGGTTCCCCTTCCCTGATGTAAACACTCTGGAGAAAAAGCTGAAGAATAAAAACTCCAGTAACTCACACTGACAACATTTCAGCAAGGGAAACATAGGTACAAAGGGGGAGACCTTCCAGACACAGGAACCAAGAAATGGGGATTGTTCTTCCCTGCACACCACGGGGGAAGAATAGCACCTGCCACACAGACCAAATTTAAGTGCACTTAACCATTCATAGTGCTAGATTAGCATGCCACATATTTGGCTATAGATCACAGAATCATAGAGTTGGAAGGGACAACCCCCTGCAAGGCATGAATCCTTTGCCCAATGTGGGGCTCAAACCCACAACCCCAAGATTAAGAGTCTCATGCTCTCCTGCTTGAGCTATCCCAGCTGATTAATGGGTGCCTTCCCTTAGAAATGTTTTCTTTCCCCACACCGATGATAAGGCTCAATAGTCTGTAAGTTTGAATGAACTGACAAGACGAGAATAGATTTGTCATCTCATTATGTACGATTTATATAATTTGTTTAAAATTGTTCTTAATGTGGCATTTTAAATTGTTGTGACCCACCCTGGGCGATTTATTAATTAATTGATAACATTAGGAAAGGCTTGATTTGTAAAATTCACACCACATCATACCGCATATTTTACAACTTAGCAAATGCAAGATCGGGTGACACCAAACCAGGAGGTGGTGCAATCCAACCTGCGGGAAAGACTGGCAAAAACAAAATGGCAGGCAGGCAGTTTCCAGGTAAGGCAAATGAACCAACCATAGTATGGCTTACAAAGACACAATTGTCCAGAACAAGTGGCGGTTGCAGTGACTGGCAATTAGCTGCCCTAATCATAGAACAATAGATTTGTAGAGTTGGAAGAGATCCCAAGGATAATCTAGTCCAACTCCCTGCAATGCAGGACTCTCCATCTGGAGGGCACCAGGTTCTTTTTTAAAAAAGAAAAAAATTAGTTTATTTATTTTCAGTGCAGAATCATAACAAAAATTACAAACATCGAATACAAAATAATACTTTACAAGCAAACAAACCGGAACATACAAAAAAAAAAAAAAAACCAACAGAAAAGAAAAAGGAAAAAAAACAAAGGAAACAAAACTAAACTAAACAAAAACGAAAAAACACACATCTACAGAAAAAAACCATATCATTACGTACATTTACACATATTGACATCCTTTCTTTGTTCTAAGACCTCAGAAAATTTACTCTTACTATATTGTTGTGTCTGGTTAGATTACTTCCATCTTTGTATTTTTTTTTACACCATTTTTTTTTCTTTAACCCTGTAAAGCATCATTCATTACATACCAATATACTTACTCCAGAACAATGTTTTTTCATATACTCTTTAGCACAACCCCATTCTTTTAATAATTTCTGGTTCGATTGTCCCCTTATGAATGCTGTGAGTCTTGCCAGATTTATGTATTCACAAAATTTAATTTGCCAATCTTTCACTGATGGAATTTTCCCTGGAGGGCACCAGGTTCTTCATCCTTGCCGTAAGTCTAATCTGCCTAGGTTGAGGATTCAGTGATGGTGATGACAGAAGATGCAGTAGAAAGTAGATGTGGTGCTAGAGGACTGCTTCATTGGTTCCCCTGAGAGGCCAGCTCCATCAGGCCATTCCTTCCCTGAAGCGTCACCCAGCAGCAACCACACCATTGGCTCTTTGGGGAGACCAGCTCCATCTAGCTCCTCCCCTCCTTGAACTCTTTCCATTCCAGCTGGCAGGGGTGCCAACTTGGATAAAATATTTGGGGGGACTCAGGTAAGCGCTGCCTCACAAATTGATCACAAGACGCAGTGCAAACATACCATTTGAATGGCAATGCCCATCAACTGGAAAGGGGGCATTGTCATTCAAGTGGCAGCCCCTCAAAAAATTTATGGGGGGCAAAGAGACCTCAGCCCCTAGGAGCTGGCTCCTATGCCAGCTGGAAATTATACACTGCACCTAAGAATGTTTCCTTTTTCCTCCTCGTTCATTTCTCCCTTGGTTTTTGTGAATTTAAGATTGTAAGCCTGAGTTGGCAAGAGGTGTCTTGATTTTATGAAGCTTATTTGACTAAAGAATGGAGTAAACGCACTGTGGATAAGCAGCGAAAGTGGTTTCCTGAAACACTGTGAAGAAGAATCAGATGTTACGCCGCAATCCAAACCACATCCAGTCAGAAGCAAGTCCTACTGAATCCAGCGAGGCTTACTCTCAGGTAAGTGGGGTTAAGACTGCAACTGCAGTCGAAGCAATTAATAATGCAAAGCAGGATTTGGAGCTACAGTCAAAGGAGGGGGGGAAAGCTGAGGCTGCAATCTTACTCACTCTTACCTGGAATGAGCCCCAGAAACAGAGAACTTAAAGGGGAAGCATGGAGAGGATTGTACTGCTGGTGTCAATGCTACACTCCCTCTCATTGCAAATGCCATTAAAGCTTGATTGACTCATCCGCATGCCTCCCATTTAGTTTCATCCTCACCAAACTGGTATCTCAAGACAGGCAAACCTGTGGCAACACCTTCCTTTAAAGTGCCACATGACTAAAAGCTTCATTAAGAAGGCATCGCTGTGGCTACATGCAACACTCACAGCCCAGGAAAATTAGAAATGACCTAGAACTCTTATTAACCTAATAAATTAACATCATGCAAAACACAAAAAACACCTGGGGGTCAAATTGCAGGAAGCAGCATACCTTCTTCAGGGAACAAGTTAAACAAAAACATAAAATCCCACAACTAGAACAAAGGGAGCTCATAGATTTCATTTCAGCATAAAGCTACTTTTGTTTGGTATATCTTTGGGAAGTCCTTCAGGGATTCCTTTAAATAGACTTTTACTTCGAGAACAGACCCAAACATCTTCTGGTTGCACACTGAGCAGAATAACAACGGCGTTAGTATTTTATTTACATGGCATTTTAAGGTTTTCAAAATTCTTCACCACAAATTATCCTAGTAATCCTTACACTAGGAATCAGGAACTTGTAGCGATGTGGAATACAACTTCCGTGATCCCTGACCATTTGTCATGCTTTCTGGGGATATGATGGAAGTTGAATTCCAACAACATTTGGAGGGAAACAGATTCCCACCTCTGGAAGGTAGGCCAGCATTATTATTCCATATACAGATTTATTTGGGGGTGGGGCTGAAGCCGAGGGAAAAGAGGCTTGCCGAATGCCACATGACAAAGTTCATAAGCATGGCAAGACTAGAACCTGGGAAGATCCTGTCTCACATCTTGTGAGAAATTGCAGTCAAACATAACTATGCATGAGTGCTAGTTGGTGAATAAAGGGGTTAAGATCATAGAGCTGTGTTCCTAGACACAGCTAGGTCATGCCCCCTCTTCTCCAGTGAGGGAGATTGCAAGATCCGAGCTTAGAGCACATGTTTGAAGCTATCATTCTGTATTTTCTACCTCAAAGTATTCAGCTTGTGTTCTCCCTGCTGCTGCTTGGATAAATGCATGAAATCTGACCTTTGGAATGTTTTGTAAGTAAAGCATTTTAAACTTACTTAACAGTGTGTGTGGTCTGTTTGTTGCAAGAAGGGTAGAAGGAGGGGAGCACTTTGCAAGCATACTAAATGGGATATGCAAAAGGTTTAACAGACCGCATTCCTAGCACTTCACTATGCTGCTTGACTTTGTGAATTTATTAGATTGCAATGGCCTGATGCCCCTCCACACACTTTGAATAAAAGTACGATCAGTAACTGACAGTGGAGTTGCTGTGTCATTGTGCCTTTTGCTCTCTTATCTGCTTGCCCTTTATATTTTTGCCAGAAGCCACTGAAAGGGAGTCTGTGCAAAGTTAACACGGGCTCTCCTCCCTATACGGTGAGTGGCAATATCCAAACAGATAGCAACAGGAAACAGAGCCCTAACCGCTGATTCTCAGACTGAATGGAGGAAAATGAAGAAATGAAGCTTCATTGCACACATGGGCCAGCCAACAAGGAATATGCAAAACCAACTCACAGAACCCTCCTCTCCTTGCCTTCAACCTCTAACTTGGTTCACTGCGGAGGTGGCCTAGAAAGGGGACATCACTGGCTTGCTAAGGGTGAAATAAAAAGGGATTAAGTTTGTGGCTGGTTATGAGCAGGCTCTTCCCTTGCCTGACATTTAGCAGTTGGCATTGATGCTGACACTGCCAGGTTTCCTCTACTGTGAGCCCAAAGGGTGTCATAGGGGAAGAGGAAGGAGTCACAATGCTGACTGGTTCCATGTCTATTTATACCTGGTTTGCCTCAATACAAGCTTTGGACACAGGAAAACACACTCTCATTTCGCCCTACAGTGGTACCTCTGGTTACGTACTTAATTCGTTCTGGAATTCCGTTCTTAACCTGAAACTGTTCTTAACCTGAAGCACCACTTTAGCTAATGGGGCCTCCCACTGCTGTTGCGCCGCCGGAGCATGATTTCTGTTCTCATCCTGAAGCAAAGTCTTTACCCGAGGTATTATTTCTGGGTTAGCGAGTCTGTAACCTGAAGCGTATGTAACCTGAAGCGTCTGTATCCCGAGGTACCACTGTAGTTCGCTTATCCTTCCTTGAGCCACCCCAACCTTAATTTCCAACTGATTCACATCATACTTCATCTTTCTGTTCCCAAACTAGTTCCCACACTTTCTGTTTCTTTGGGATGGGGGTGGAAATCATCAGACATTCATGCAGTTCTGAGTAAACTGAATGAAGTTTATCATAATTATATAACCCTGATCTGTACTGCTGGTTCATAAAAAACATTTAATGCAAAAAAGAGTCACCATCAATATCCACATGACAATAAATGTAGTAGGGGTTCCGTACAGTACTGCATCACACAAAGCCTTTGTCAAAAAAGAAGAAAGAAAGAAAGAAAAAGCAAGTCAAATGAACCATGCAATAAAAATTGTTGAAATTGGCTAAGCCTCCTCCCGATAAGATCAGAGCAGTGGGAAAGAATTGCTGCTCTGTCTACAAGTAATCTGATCAAGAACCACCATCAAATACATTCACACAGAAAAGGGGGGGAAAATAAATACATAAATTAGGAAGCATAGCAATCCAGAATGTATATAGGTCATTTTTGCATCGCAATCATTGTTGATTTTACTAGGTCAGTATAAATAAATAAAAAGGTGGGGGGGAGGGTTAAAAAAACCAAAAACCAGGATAATGATTTTCTGAAATATGCAACTGCACTTAAGAAGAAAGCCCAAAAGAAAACAGGGAACTAATGAATCTACCCTGTCAGGCCTGCAAGCTGCATGGGAAAACTAAAGTATAGCCATTCCAATACAACAATCCTATATCCACTTACTTGGGGGTAAGTCACACAGAACACAATGAGATTTACTCATGTCTACTGAGTGGAAATGAATATGAATGCACCATAAGATACAGTAGTCCTTGGTCACTCACTTCCCAAACCCTAAATCTGCTTACAAATACTGACCATGTACAGCAACTGGCAAACATCACCTAGCTACCTGTCCTTACTCCTAAATGTGTATCTATACACCCTCTACTGTCTCCCTCCTTCCCCAGTGGTTTGCAAAAAACCCAAGACATCAATTTAGAATATGCAACTTGAGTAGGTTTGGGTAAAACATCCGCACATATGCAACCAACATGCAAAAAAGAATCCAGAAGTTGTGTGATGCATAATTTTGATGTTGCTGGTTCAAAACGTAGCAGCTTCCCTTTCAGAATCTGCCCAGTGACTTGGATGATCTCAAGGTGAGTGACTTGGCCATGATGTCTCAGTTTGCTTGTTGTGGTAGTGTGGAGAATACCACCCACTTTAGCACGAAGACCATGAGGATACACTTGAATGACTGGGTTACTTTGCAAGACACAAAGATGAAGCAGCATACTGAATGGAGCTATTGTCACCTGCAGAAATGTGCTTCTATGGCTGCCAGTGCCCCAAAGAGCCAGTTCGCCAAAGGATTATAGCATTTTAGATTCTCAGGTTGGTAACCGATACCAACTTCACAAAGTAATGCCATTTTAGGCATCAGGTGCTGAAACACTGCCATTTGGGTTGGAAGGATAAACACGTCAGGGTTACATGGTGAAAGGGGAATATTTATTTTGCAATAAAAGGTTTGGAACAAATTCTACTGCCCATCCCCGAATCACTGCCTCCTCTTGCTCACAAATCCTTCCTTTAAAGAGTCCACTGCCCAATTCAACTGTGAAAGCCCGTCCCATTTCCTCCCTTCTGAATGGTTGCCTAGATCACCCAGACTAGCTAGAGCAGGCACCCCCAAACTTGGCCCTCCAGATGTTTTGGGACTACAATTCCCATCATCCCTGACCACTGGCCCTGTTAGCTAGGGATGATGGGAGTTGTAGTCCCAAAACATCTGGAGGGCCGAGTTTGGGCATGTCTGTGCTAGAGAAAGGACAAACGGCTTCATCTCTCTGATGTGTTGGGGGGGGGGGGACCAAAATGCGAGACAGCTGGGCCGGACCAAGACCATTTTGTTGCCTACTGTGAAGGACAACATGACACCCTCGCATTCCACAAGTGGACCAGATTGGCAGCTGAATCTTATTTCCACATTAGGGACAGAAGAGTGTTCTCCTAAGAGGAGGCTGGCTGTCTGGCTTACAAGGCTGTGTTGTACACATTTAAAACACATGACCTTCTCAAAAGAATACTGGGAACTGTAGTTCATTACAAGGTGTTGGGAATTACAGCTCCGTGAGAGGTAAACCAGAGCTCCCAGGTTTGTTTGGAAGAAGCCACATCCAATCGGCTTTAAATGTATGGTGTGTATGAAGCCCACAGCCCTGTCCAATATTTTGCCAATGCTGCACATACACAAACTCTCGCGGCCTGAGGCGAGTTCACCTCAAGCTGCTTAATGGCAGAACCAGCCTAGGTTGGGGAGGGGGGACAGGGAATAGAGAGGTTGAGGAGAGGGGTCCCTACAATCTCCACACAGATGCTCTTAGGTTCCAGTAAAGACCAAAACTCTCCACATTCTTCAGTATGACCCACAATGGATTAACCTAAACTATTGCTATCAGAGTCCCATGTGGAGTTCTCTTTGGTCAACATGAGGCTTTTACAATGTCATGGCTGCAAATGGCCGAGGTTAAACACAGCCCTGGTTTCCACACACACTTGCAGGGAGGGGAAAGAGAGGATAAACAGGATGTAATAACTTGATGTGACACTTTCCCCTGAATATTCCAAGTGTTTTGCTTGCATTATCTCAATAACCCTTACGACAAGCCCTGTAAAGTAGGCCAGTATCATTACAGTGGTACCTCGGGTTACATACGCTTCAGGTTACAGACTCCGCTAACCCAGAAATAGTACCTCGGGTTAAGAACTTTGCTTCAGGATGAGAACAGAAATCACGCAGCGGCGGCGCGGCGGCAGCAGGAAGCCCCATTAGCTAAAGTTCAGGTTAAGAACAGTTTCAGGTTAAGAACGGACCTCTGGAACGAATTAAGTACGTAACCAGAGGTACCACTGTATTCTTATATTACAGATGGAAGGGAGGGGAGATGAGGCTCAGATTCCCCTAGGGAATTCAAGGGGACACAGATTTCAAACGGGGTCTTCCAGGTTATGGCTAAACCATTCCGACACCCCATTCCAACCATTCCAACTCCCATTGAACTCAGCGCAGCTTATTTCTGAATAACCCTTTTTGCTTTTAAATTGTTGTCAAGTCTTTAAATACTTTTTTTGGTATGGCTTTTTAAATGTTGTAATGTAGTGTTGTAAACCACTTTGACGTGTCAATCCCCAAACTTGCATCCCCATCTATTGTTTGGCCAGCATGGCCAGTGGTCAAAGATGGTGAGGGGATGCAGTCAGCCCAAAGCTGCCCTAGATGTTGCCACCAGAGCCATCAGTAAATATGGAAAATGTAGTCCATGCTATCCAACATCTCTGGGTGGAGCCCCCTCCTTTGACCCTTTCCTGGTCGTCGTCTTCTTCTCTGGCGATCACTCGTAGCAGAATAAGATTGCCTTCCATGAAGACAGTCCTAATGGTGTGTCTGTGACTGTGGAGTCAAATTCTGGATCCACATGTCTTTCCACACTGGGGATATGGGTTTCCGGGCAAGAGCTGATCATGGTGAGGATTTGCTAAACTTGCCTTCCTCTTAGCTTGTTTCTACCTTTCATCCTGAGTTTGTGCTTCTTCAGAGTTCAAGACACCTTTGGTAAAGGCTATTTTCCAACTGGAGCACTCACAGGCCAGTGTTTCCCAATTTTCCATGCTTATTCTGATTTTTTTTTCTTTTTTATATTAGCCTTGAGAGCATCTTTAAACTTTAAACAGGTACCACTGGCTAAGTTTGCAAAAGGGAAGGGAGTCCATCTGTTCATTGTCTTCATTGGAGCTTCAATTCAAAATGGGCCTCAAATTACCATTATTTCAGAACTATGCGATAATTATTCTAAAATTATTTCAAATAATTCTAAGACCATGGCATGAAAGTAGCCTCGTGTCAAGGCAAAAGCAAGCTTGTCAGCTCAGCCTACAAGTGGCTTTGCATACTCTTTGAAGGCTTAGCAATAAAACTTAGGAGGTTTCCCACCAGACTTAACTGCATCGCACCACAATATGAAGCGGAAAACTTTCCCAATGCAATATGTCCATTATACAAGGCTTCACCCCCCGCCCCCCGTGCTGGTTGGAGCTGATGGGAGTTGTAGTACCAGGCACCTGAAGGCTGCATTGTGCTGTTTAGTGACGTCTGCATAGCAAAAGGGGACTAAGAAGGTGACTAGTAAATCTGACACAAAATGACACTTTGACAGAAGAGATGGGCCGTTTGCAGAGGATTGCAAGTCGCAGCCTGCAAACACACCTCTGTTTAAACTTAGGTGGCTGAAAGACGTCTGTTTGAATAGGTGTAGCAGTCTGAGATCTTGCCAGGCAGTCTCCTCAGAGAGAACAAGCCCCAAAAGCACCGGGTAGCTCGTAGGTCTCTATGTAATAATTCACTAGCATGCTGAAGTAATTTCTACTTTTTGCAGGAGCCTGTTTCACTCTCCTGTTCCTGCTCACTTTCCTTCTGTTAAACTGATTTGGGAGGCTGGGAGCAGCAAGGAAGAACTTGAAACGTCAATCCCCAATACTGATTGTCCCTCCACTTTAAAAAAACAACAAACACTTTATTTGTATTCAAACACACTTTGGCAATGCTCCAGCAACTATTTCTTAAAAGCACAAAGCAAATAAAAATCTAACGATATGCCATGTTAAGATACACCTCCTTTCTCCCCTTTTACACAAAAAAAGGGGCCAGGAAAAATAAGTCTGAATGCTTACCTTTGCTTCGTCGTTGATGTCCCAAGTAAAGGAAATGGCGTTATAGGCTATCTCTTCAATGTTACTGATCGTGTTGAAGCTTTCCTTGTAGTCAGCTGTTGATAAGAGAAAACACACACACAATATAGTACGTTAATCTATTGATGCTACATACAGGCCTAGTATAGCGTCATTTATTTTCTTCCATCTTGGAAGAACACTGATGTCTTGGAGAGCAATAAAAAAGCAACCAAGAGTTGTTGCCTGTGGGCATCTCTGCAATAAGCTTGATTTTTATTTTTAAAAAGCAAAAATAAATAAATCAGGAAATGAAACATAAAGTTCTAAAAGGAAAGAGGTGGCACCTGCTATCCTTGCCGTGCCCTGTGGTTTTGTACGATAAATGTCACCCCAGCATAACAAGGATATATACTCTTGATAATAATAAAAAACACCCTTTAATAATAAAGGAAGATTTGCGTCTGCGTCTGCCTTTAAGTGCCAAGTGATTAATCCCTCCTTTTATTCACAGGAGGAAAGGGCTGGGAGTGCAACTCAACCTTGAACCAAAGGAACCTGGAATCTGGCCAATCACAGCTTAGCTGTAGGCAAGCAGGTATCTGCAATGCCATCTTTCATCTCCCTGCCCCAACTCTACCTGGAGCTTGAGTTGTGCCAGGGACTCAACTCATTCCTGGAACCTGTTTAACAACACCAGCAGCTCACCTCCAAAACACCTGAGTAATAAGCGACAGCAGATTTGCCCATGTGCAGAGTGCCTTTCCCTTCTACCTTGAGTCACCACAACTCATCTACACACGTTCAGGACTAAGGGCCAAGGGACCCTGGAGCACAGGGCATGAGCTACAAAGCAGCCTCTACTAGACCCAAACACTCTAGGAATTAAAAACTGAACTCTGCTTTCTCGGGAGGGTGATGGTAGAAACAGAGGAATATAATCAGACGGTTGGGTTGGTTTTCTCTTTCGGAGATGTGGTGGGGGGGGATGATCAAAGTTCAGAAAACGGCTGTTCAGAAAGTCTGCGGCTCCCGCAGAAGACAGAAAACAAGCGTAACAGATTTCAGCAGCCCCAAAGGCAACTCAACACAGAAATAGCATCATCTGACACCAAAACGGGCCTAAAAGCAACCAATTTGTACCAGTCACGGAAGATTATGCAATCTTACAACCCCCACTGCATGCTATTGACCAGGAGTGGCTAACCTATGGGGGCCTCCATGTGTTCTTGGACTCCCACCAGCCCTAATTCACATGGCCAGGAGGATGGGAGTTGTAGTCTAGGAACATCTTGATTTATAAGTGCTGACCCACCCATTTGGGTAATTAGCGCAAGTACCCCATTATACGTTCAGAGATGTATAGCTGCCCCCTCGCCCAAAAGATTAGGATGTCATAGAATATTTCTCGCGCAACCAAAGAACTGTAATGAACAAGAACTGGAGCCATGTTGAACAGTGGCCAAAAGATAGCCTTGGGCATGTGCAGTAAAAAGAAAGAACGAACGTGAGCAGAGAACTGAATCCTGCCAAGCGCTGTCCTGGCACCTGCAGCTGGGATGATTTCTTACCTATGTCAATGCACCTTTGTTTGGCTGTGTGCTGCCGAGAGTGCCAGTACTTCCAGTGCCGGAGTTGATCCTCTCTGGTTTTGTCTTCGGCAAATACAACCATGATGACACTCTTCAAAAGAGGAGGAAAAAGAGGGACAGGAGGAGAGAGAGAGCAGAGCTTAATTGACATAAAGGCCAGAGGGTCTTTGGCAAAGACACTTCACAGGGAAGGAAGCAAAGTGTTTATTAAACTGGGAGCTTAATCTAGGCAATTCTGCTGGCCTTTTTAAGCTGAAGTGCGAACATGGCTACTCAGATATATGTAGATGCCTCTGATTTTCTAGGGGTGCAGAACCAGTGGCCTTTCAGAAGTGGTGAAGGATTATGGGAACTGTAAGGTAAAGGTAAAGGGACCCCTGACCATTAGGTCCAGTCGCAGACGACTCTGGGGTTGCGATGCTCATCTCGCTTTATTGGCCGAGGGAGCCGGCGTACAGCTTCTGGGTCATGTGGCCAGCATGACTAAGCTGCTTCTGGCGAACCACGGAAACGCTGTTTACCTTCCCGCCGGAGCAGTACCTATTTATCTACTTGCACTTTGACGTCCTTTCAAACTGCTAGGTTGGCAGGAGAAGGGACCAAGCAACGGGAGCTCACCCCGTCACGGGGATTTGAACTGCCAACCTTCTGATCGGCAAGCCCTAGGCTCTGTGGTTTAGCCCACAGCGCCACCAGCGTTCCATGGGAACTGTAGCCCAACGTTAAGGACCACAGGCTCCCCATCCTTGCTCAACAACTTGCTATTTAGCTTCACAAAATCTGCCCACATGGGTGGGCTTGTGAAAAGAATTTCCCTGACCATTAACAGGGTGGGAGCAAGAGTCGGAAAAGTGCCAGAGCTACCCCTTGATCCAATGGCATTCAAAGCAACACCAAAAATACGGAGAGAAACTAGGGACCTGGTTGATTTATTTGGCCACTGAACAAATAATTAAAATGCACTGGCAATAAATGACCCGGGGGGCGGGGAGGAGCCTTTGGGGGTAAGTTGACTTGGTGACTCCATTCCTGTGTGGTAGCTCTTCTTTTTTTAAAAAAGAAGAAGAAACCAAGCAAACTAGAATCCCAATAACCCATAGGTGTGCATTCAGTTAAATGGGTTGCATTCAGCTAAGTCATACACAATGTAAACCCTTTGAAATCAGTGGACTTTTGTCATGACTTTCGGCCAATTGCGGTTTCTCATTTTTCCCATCTTTGAGTTCCGTTTTCCACATTTCCACATCACTTTGCAATTTATTTATTTATTTTTAAAAGGCTTCATGAAAATTCACCAGCATTTTCATGCAGATTTCTCCTAATAATACACATCCGTATGCAATTTTATCCAATATACTTATTTTTCCAAAGAAATTTCCTCAAGTAGAATGCATTTTTGGGTACGTTATTTTCACTAACATGTGCATTTTTAATGTATACTTCCCCCCAGTATATGTACACATTACTTGGCTGGAGAACTATATTGCAAAATCTAAAGAAGAGTAAATTTTGAGGGATCACTAGTTCTCAAGTTGTTTTGGAAACTGCAAATTACTGTAGGTAGGTTTTTTTCTTTCAGTGTGAACTGAATATAATTTCTCCTCCATTCCTACTTTTAGCCCATTGATTTCAAGTCTACTCCAAATATCTGGCTTAACTGATTACAACCCATTGTGCATATTCACAATATCAAGTTTAAATTAGGTTATTGCAATATGCTCTTCACTCTTGAAAATGACTGGAAACTACAGCTGATGCAGAACATTGTGCCCAGCTTACTGCCAGAATCACTGCACACCCTTTTGGGAACATCGGTGACTACTTCCGCTGGACTCCTAAAATTTTTCACCGCACTTACAGCAGAGGTGGTTTTAGGGCATGCGACTGGTTCGGCCGCACTAGATGCCACACTGCAGGGGGTGCCACAACAATGCTGCAGAATGGAACGTGAAAGGCCTGGGGGTGAATTTTAGTGTTGAAATTTGAGAGCCCAAAGCCCGCCACTGCTGCCAGCTTCTCCTCCCACATAGTTCCTAGTGTGTCAACTCACTCGAACTTTACTGATGGGCTGATGGATTCCTTCACCACCACTCATCTCCTTCAGTGTAATGGGATAGAACTGGCCCTTGTTTAAATACGTCATTGTATTATCTCCAGGCTTCTGCCGAAGCGATTTAGAAGCTTCCAGTGTGTATTCAAAGTTGTTCCTGAAAAATCAGAAGGGGGAAGACTTAGGAGCCAATTATATCTGGAAAGAATCTGCACATAACAGATAAACAAAAGTGTATACAAATGCTACTTTTTAGTGTAATGGCATTCTAAATCATGACATCTGTTTATTTAGGACTAGCAAATCATGATTCAAAGATATTGGGCAGGGGGAACAAAGGGTAAGTTAAAAAGCTCTCTCTTTATAGACACTTTATGAGTTATGCTTTTACACCCTATAAATCTCTTCTGAACAGGCATACGGCGATTATCTGTCTATCAGTCAAATTCATGCTCTAAGAGCTCAAGCTGGTGTACATGGGGCAATATCCTGTTATCATCACCAATCACAACACACCCATGCAGTAGGATAGGACAAGACAGTGACTTGCCCAAGCTCATCTCAGCGGCATATAAATAATAAAATGATGATGATGGAACAGGATGTCCGTATTTTCATTGGGGAAATGGTGGCGGGTATGCTAGTTCTCCTGAGCTCGAGGTTCAAACAGCAGAAACCCAGGCTGCATGCACCATACAATTAAAGCACGTGGCTTCTCCCAAAGAATCCTGAGAGAATTCATGTGCTTTAAATGTATGGCTGTGTACTCCGCCCAGCAGTCAGTGCAACATGTCAGGGAATAACACTAAAACCTGGGCAAGTCCAGGTGATCATCCACTCAGCTTGCCACCCACCGGGGTTCACGTCTTCCATTCCACAAGCATGAGCAGGGAGCGTAAGCAAGAAGACAGAGCAATACTGAGGGTGTGCCAAGTCAAGCCCTACTGTGTGCCAGAGAGGGAGGGAGAGAATTTCACAACAGTTGGATCTAATGGATAGGAGATTACCCAGCAATGCTTTCAAACACGTAGTCTTCAGAATTCATGCCGGCCATCCGGAGGTTCAGTTCGGCAGGAAAGAAAACCTGAAAGTATTAATAATTGTTTCAAGCATAGTTGGCAGTTTAAAAAAATAACAACAACAGTGGTCCAGTCCTAAATTTATCATTAATGAAGTGTTTAACATGCCCCTTAACTTGGCATGTTTTACTGCCGTCCACTTAATATGTGCACCAGGAGTGGGGGGAAGAAAAAACTAGGCCAGCACAAGGCAGGGCACTGTGGAAAAAGCTGATTTTCACACTTTCAAAGTGTGGCATTTCCAATATCTTTCAAGAGCCCTATAAGAAGAAAAAAGCTTAGCTCCAGTTCTGACATATGAACAAGGTATTCTGAGTTTTAGAGGGTTTTACGCTTAGGTCCACAGCTGTTTCTTTCTGTGATGCTGCATTTAGCACACTTTTTCTTTTTTTCTTTTTTACACACACAGATCATGTACATATTCCTGGCATGCTGATATCATTACCACACATTCAAGCTGAAGGAGCTCTCTCTCTGCCCTGTAAAATGAGCCATGTGCTTTTGCTAGTGATTTCGCATTCTATAGTGGTTGCTTTTGTTTTAAATTTAGTACATTACACCCACAGGCCTTTGAGAAAATCTTCTATTTCTAATCCACCGGATTGATATTTCAGGTTTACATAAGAATTAAAGAGAACCTGATACCCATGCACAGATTAAGGAGCAGTGCGCTAAATCAGAGGGGCAAGGGGAAGAAGGGGTGCAATAGTTATTTATCAACAGGACTTGTAGGCATTCTGGACTTTTAAGAAAAAGGTCAAACTTTCTGTGATTACGTGAGCCGCCTGTATTTATTTAGTTTTTATAAACTAAATCGAATTTGCATGATGCCTTATTCAGCATAAATTTATTTCAAAGTTTTTACTACCTGACACAATTTACTCTGCTTTTGCTAGTAACTGAGAAGGCCACTGGGGGAAAATATATATTATTCATCAACTGCTCTGGCTTCGGAGGTTTGTCAGCCAAGGTCTACCAAACTGCTTTGAATCTATCTGCAAACTGGGTGGGGAACCTCTGGCCCAGGGGGCAAATGCAGCCTTTCAGGCATCTCTTATTTGGCTCCAAGGGCTTTCGCCCAGGTGACACCCACTACTCTGCCCTGCAACTTTTGAATGCTGTTGTCTGGCTGGAATGTGTCCTTGAACTGCCTCTTTCTTGCCTGGATGGAAGGTTGTGTGTGAGAGAGAGAGAGACAGACAGACAGAGAGAATGCGAGACAACATGTGCCTTGCACATGAGTATGCATGTAGTGAAAGCTCTGGCTTTTGCACGAACAGAATCTAGTTTACTGTATGAAGAAACGATTCTTGTACATTGCTCCGCCCACTTCTGCTTCAGGCCCCGCCCACCACTGATATGCAGCCCCCCAGAAAACCACCCATGATAGCCTATGGCCCTGAGGCTGAAAAATGGATCTCCACCACTGCATTAAGGGTTCAAAAGCTGCTTTTCTTAAATGCATGTATAGTGGTACCTTGGTTCTCAAATGGCTTGGTTGACGAACAAATTGGCTGCTGAATGCCGTAAACCCGGAAGTAAGTGTTCTGGTTTGCGAACGTTTTTCGGAAGTCGAACGTCCAACGTGGCTTCCGCTTGAGTGCAGGAAGCTCCTGCAGCCAATCAGAAGCCAGGCCTTGGTTTTCAAACAGTTTTGGGAGTCGAATGGACTCCCGGAACGGATTAAGTTCGAGAACCAAGGTTCCACTGTAAATTGCAGTGCAACCTTGTGCATGCCTATTTAGAAAGTTCTATGGAATTCAACAGGATCACAACCTTAACAATTTACTTTCAAGATGCTCCAGAAGCCACATTTCTGCAGCTCAACACTGCAGCCTGTGGCTTTTTTGTGCTCCCGTGGCAAACCCAGCCACCCTCAATGTGTCAAGTGCTGGACAGAGCATGCTCAGCAAAAGAGGCAGGTTGTTTCCTTACCTCTTGCACGCCTTCTTTGAAAGACTCTGAGAAGGTGGAATCCGGAGTACGGCGCTGGGAATTCTGAGGCTGGGCGCTGGAGCTAAACTGGTCAGCACTCAGGCTCCTGTCTAAAACCACCACCCGCTCAGGTGCCTCTGGGTGATAGACAGCTGGAGGGATGCCCACTGTAAAGCTGTGCGGCTGAGTTTCCGTCTTGATCGAATGGGTGGGCATGGATGCGATGGAGACCGTGACAGTCGTGTCCGGAGTAGTCAGGTGGCCCCGCTTGTCAACACCCATCTGGGAAGTGTGCGGAAGAACGATATTCAAAGGCATGTTTTTCAAGACTTGCACTCGGTTTTCCCCAGCAGAAATGAGCGACTGTTCCGCCATGTTCGGTATACAGTTCCTAAACAAATGAGAGGTGGCAGATTAAGCACTTGGGAGTGGGAGGCGGGGAAAATTTCTAAAATGGCAGGCCCTGGAGCCCAAGCTTGCCTCATGTCAACTCCCTTCTCTGGGAAGGATTTTCCCCGTTTTACATTTATACAGGGCTGGCCATCCCATGAGGCAAAGTGAGGTGACTGCCTCAGGCGGCAGAATCCACCAGGGCAGCAGATTCCAATGTCAATCTTCCTTCCCTCCTTGTTCCTGGTGTAGCTCTCCTTCATGGCTTCTTCCCTGGCAAGGAGCCAGGTGCCAAAATGTCTTGGGCCAGCCCTGCATTAATACCCCATATATCTTCCATCATGGAACCAAGCAGCATACATGAGGTTCCCAGGTACCCAATCCAAGCACTGGATTTGCTTAACTTCAGCAAGATGATGGCCTCATGTGCCTTCAGATCATACATTGGGGTTTCCCAGTGTATTCATATTCTTATTTAACTTTCTATACTGCCCTTCATCCGAAGATCACAGAGCCGATTACAATATAAAAACACAAAAAGACATACCATAATAACAAACAAAAACAGTACCACACCCACCCACCCCAGTTTAAAAGGCTATGGATTGTTTAATTAGCCAAAGGTCTGGGAGAAGATGAATGTATGTAATGAAGGCGCCAGGCTGCCCTCCCTGGGGAGAGCATTTCACAAATAGGGAGCTAATGAAGAAAATGCCTGTTCTCATGTTGCCACCCTCCAGACCTCTTGCAGAGGAGGCATAGAAAGAAGAGCCTCAGATGATGGTTGTAGGATCCAGGTCAGTTTGTACGGTGAGATGCGGTCCTAGAGGTTTTGCAGTCCTAAGCCGTCTAAGGCCTCAAAGGTCAAAACCAGCACTTTGAATTAGGCCCGGAAACTAATTGGCAGACAGTACAGTCGGGTCAGTATTGGTGTTATATGCTCAACTGTCTTGCCTCATTGAGCAACCTGGCTGCTGAATTCTGTGCCAGGTCCAGTTTCCAAACCATCTTCAGAGGCAGCCCTATGTATAACACATTGCATAATCTAACTTAGAGGTTACCAGAGCACAGATGACAGAGGTAAGGCTATACCTGTCCACATAGGGGCACAGGTGTGCCACCAACTGAAGCTGATGGAAGGCGTTCCATGCCACCAAGGCCACCTAAGCCTCAAGTGACAGCAAGGGGTCCAGAAGTATCCCCAAGCTGTGTACCTGCCACTTCAGAGGGAATGTAAAAGCAGGCAACCTTCCATCCATCTGGTATAAGGAACCACCCATTAACAGTGCCTCGGCCTTATCTGGATTGAGTTTCAGTTTACTGGCTTTGATCCAGGCCATTACCAAGGCAAGACAACAGTCCAGCACATCTACTGCCACACCTGCAGATACAAAGAAGCAGAGGTGTGTGTCATCAGTACATTACTGACAACATACTCCAGAACTTCAGATGACCCCACTCAGCTGTTTCATATAGATATAAGCAGCATAGGGGATAAAATCAAAGCCTGATGAACCCCATGATGAAGGCTTAACAGGGCCAAAGAGCATCACTCTCTGGAAACAACCATCCAAGTAAGATTGGCACAACTGTAAAGCAGTGCCACCCACCCACAACTCAGACGGCCTCTCCAGAAGGCTATAGCCAGTGGTATCAAAAGCCACTGAGAGGTCAAGAAGAACTAACAAGCACACATTTCCACTGTCTCTCTTCTTTTTCTTTTTTTTAAATATTTTATTAAGGATTTTCTTGTTTTACAGAAGTAAGTGTAATGCCACTGTCTCTCTTCTGACAGAGGTACAGGGCGACCAAAGCAGTTTCTGTGTCAAAACCGAGCCTAAACCCCAATGGAACTGGATCTAGAAAACCAGTTTCCTCCAAGAGCGCCTGGATCTGATCTGCAGCCACCCACCCAAGAATCTTTCCCAATAAGGGGAGATTGGCAACTGGCCAATAATTACTTCGATTTTCCAAATCCAGTGAGGCTTTTCTTGAGGAATGATTCTACTACTCCCTCCTTCAAGCTGGCAGGGACCACCTTCTCTTGCAGGGAGCCTCCCTGACCCAGCCAGCTGTCCATCCCTGCTAGTTTTTCTTATGAGCCAAGAGGGGCAAGGGTCCATAGAGCATGTGGTTGCCCTGATTGATCCAAGCACCTTGTCCACATCCTCAAGCCTTACTAACTGAAGCTCATCCAACGTAACAGGACTAGACAGTACTCTGGGTAACCTCTCGAGATTCAGCAGTGGAGTCCAAGTCCTGGCGGATGCAAGCAATTTTATCCTCAAAATGCTTTGCAAACAAGTCACAGCAAACTACTGTCAGTTCTGCCACCTCCTTTAGGTCAGACTATAAATGGTCCCGCACTACCCGGAAAAGCTCTGCTGGACAGCACCATGTGGATGCAATGGAGCAGCAAAGTCTGCCTTCTTTGCTGCCTTCACTGCCACTAGGTAGACTTAATGATGAGCCCTCACCAGTGTTCAGTTGCCTTTGAGTTTTTCTCCACTGAGCTTTCTTGTTCTGGTTATACTCTGGTGAGAGAACGGCTGCATACACACCAACGCATTTGTAGCACAAAACCGTAGCTTTTCTCAATCCAGAATCTTTAATGCTCTTCTTCAACATGCTGCTTTCAATCTTGATTTAGTCTAGATCCTGCCATCCACGAAGCCATGTATAATTACTTGATACACATTTGAAAACCCTCCCCGTTGATTATGTTATTCGTGCCTTTTCCTCCAGGCACATGCCCCGGGTGAACGAAGGAAGTGGTGATTGCCATCTTGGTATGACCCACAACATCACTGGATATGCATGGATGCAACCCCCACCCCAATTACCAGGACCATCTGTTTTCAAATGGACACTCTGCAGGGTAACTCAGAATAAATCTGCAATGAAATTTTATTTCCAGTTTCTCAGGATGGGCAAAAAGCAACAACAATGCAACAAAACTAGATTATGTGTGGATAATGTACAAAATGCAAGTACTCAGTCTCCATTGATTTCAGAATAAAATGTGTGCAGCCAAAGACTATCCACATAAATAGCTTTAAAATTCACATGGAGTGCATTTTACGCATCAACATAATGATGCAATAATTCTGATACATCCAGTACTGGAGAAATCATTACCTGTAAAGGTGTCGGGTTTTTCCCTCATCCTTCAGCAACTCTGTTTCTAGCACAGACCTGCCTGCTCCCTGCCGTTACCTCACTACAATTTGAATGACGTGAGCCAACCCATTTTGGGTGAGTGGATGTGGACCAGACAGAGTAAAGGGAAATGAACAGTCTGTCCTTTTAAGTTGTCTTCCAGTGCCTTGACTCCATTCACAAGCTACCATAAAAACAATCATGCCATTGATGTGCAGCCATGGCTTTCCAAGCCTAGGCTGAAGACATCCCCATCAATAGGTACATTCCACATAGGAACAGGCAGAACAACATCTTTCCAATATATGTGTTTCCATCATGGGAGTATTATTAATAAATTTGTGGCAATCTGGAGCTATCAAGAAAAGAGGCAGTTGAAACTCATCATGCACCTTCAACTTTTCAAGTTACGTTGCATCTTCCACAGCAGCTCTATGATCTTTTTACCTTGACTGACAGGGTTCCGGGCCACAAAGAGAACTCCTAGGACTCTAGGCATTCTAGTGCTTCTCCTCTTGTGAATGGTCAGGCCTGCCAACATGGACCTACTCATCTCTATTTACTTTGCTCTGCCTGCCACCAGGCAAGGACAAAAGTGGATACCGTTGGCCAAACTTCATTCATGTGATACCTGAGGAGCAGAGATGGGAAACCTCTGACCTTCGAGATGCTGTTGCCTCCAACTATCTTTCTTTCTTACTTTCTTTTTTTAAAAAAAAGCATTTCAAGTTTGAATACTGAACCTTTTGCCATGTTCTTGGTCAGAATGATCTACATCTGGTTTCACTGCTGACGTTCTCCTTTCCCGGGGAACCTTCAAGTACAAAAAACAACAACACACAAAATAATGAACTGAAACCTAGTAGGAGAACATTATATAAGCAAGTTCTCTTTTAATTCAAAGCATTACCACAAAGTAGCAATGGGAAAGACAAGAGATATGTTACCTACTGCTGATATTATTTAAAGGCACAGGCTTTTTGATTCTGGCTTTGCAACTGTCTGCGGAGAATAACTTGATTCGTCATCTCCTCTACCTTGTGTCCCAAGCCTAGCAGAAAAGATGAGTTGGAAGTCGCAGAACTGCTTCCCAAACAGGTTTGGGATCATCGTGGCAAAGCATCACGTAAACTTCCAAAATTCTAACTCTTTCCTCCATGCCTCTATTCCAAAGCCTGGGTTGCGTTTGATTAAGTCAGGCTCAAAGTAGTCCCACTGAAAGCAATTATCCACTGACTGCAATGGGTCTAGTCCAAGAGAAACATTTCTGGGTACAACCCTTCCCTTTTAAAGAACAAGCTCTCATCCCCCCCCCTTTTTTGGGATGGGGGAGTCAATTTTTTAATTAAATTTTAAAATCTTTACATATGAATTCCAGATTCCAAATCTTTTATGCATTTCTCTTTAAGCTTTGACTTCCCATCTTTCCCTCCATGCTATTCTTAATCCCATCCCATTTACATACTGTATTCTAATAAACATTTCACCTAAGACATTCTTCTGTTTAATATATTATCAATTTTCTACCACTGCTCGTATTTCAAATCCTGCTCGCTAAGAATGAGGTCTCATTCCTGTATCTGTAAGTTGCTAAATGCTTCTGAATAATGCAAACGTAACACATTTTTCCCCCTCTTAAGAAACACTGGCTTAAAGGCTAGTTGAAACAAATAAAGCGTGAAGTGTATAAGCAGAAACCATAATTTCAACAGTTGCCAGTTTCTACTTTGAAGACTAGATTCACAAACCAATTTTCACATGAGGTGGAATTAGCTCGACATCCTCCAGCTCTGAAATATGCTGTATCAGCAACACCCTTGCATTTAAACATTTTGCCTGGCAAATGCGCACCACATAAATGACAGTGTAGCTGATGAAAACTTCTTAAATGCTATAGTGAATGGCTTCCAGCACAAGCTTAGCAAATCTAAGTGAGACAGAGATTAAAATGCTGCATATGTTTAGGGTGGTGGGCAGTGGAAGAACACAGAACCGAAAGTGTAAGCTCCCTTGCAAGTCAACCATGAAGTCAGCCTGGCTCGGTTGGTTAGAGCTAACAACTAACACCACCAAGGTTGCAGGTTCGACAGGGACGCGGACGTAGAAAAAATATTGGGGGGGCCCGGGAAAGCTCATGAATAATAAATAAGCTCATGAATATGCAAATAAAGTGGCTCCGGCCCTAAATAGGGCAAGCCACGCCCCCCAGCCAGCCGATTGGCTGGCTGGGAGGTGTGGCCAGTCGGGATTCCCCTGTTCTCGCGGGATTTCCAGCCGGGGCTCTCCGATTAGGGCGCGCGGCTGGCTGGCTGGCGAAGGAGGAGGCGGGGGACGGCGGCGGCGCTCTGCTGGAAGGGTGCCCGCCTGAGATTATTGGGGGGGCTGAGCCCCCCCAAAAATTTTTTTGAGGGGGCTCGAGCCCCCTCAAGCCCCATGGAGTCGGCGCCTATGAGGTTCGATCCCCGTATGGGATAGCTGCATATCCTTGCACTGCAGGGGGTTGGACTTGATCAACTTTCAGATTTGAAAATAAGGGATCAGCAGCCTCAAAAATAAGGGATCAGCAGCCTCACCTGTCCCAGGGACAGTCTACGGGATATCTAACAATCCAGGATAGCAGCAGGAAGCAGCCAGAAATGGCAGTGGAATAAGGGAATTTCTCACAAAAAAAGTGAAGGTTGACAGCTATGGACTTGATAATCCTCACAATCCCTTCCAACTATACAATTCTAGGATTCTAAGTAAGGGCTGCAATTTTCAGAATGTGGATCTTCCATTGCTAATTTGCACATTTCAGAAATTCTCATGTTACGCATCCAAGCTAAACCCTTATTTGCATTTATTTATTTCTTGCATTTATATTCTTCCTTTTTTCTCTCTCCAAAGGTGCTCAAGGCAGTGTACCTGGTCCTCCACTGTCTTATGTATTCCCCAAAGGACCATGTGAGGAAGGTTAGGCTAAGAGGCAGTGACTGCACCATGGGCACCCAAGCGAGGTTCATTCATGGCCAAGTGGGGCTTTGAACACTTGAATCACTACATCACATTGGCCCACACATTAGGGGTGGGCATGCACATTAAAAGGGGGGCGGATGGGAATCACATTTCCGAAACCTGTCTTTGGCTTGTAATGCTAATTAGGATCAGGGTGGCATTTACAAGAAAGTAGGGCAAGCAGAGAAAGGGCAGCATTCTTTAACCCACTGATTTCCCCCCCTGGATTTTCCCAAATGGAGCAGGGAGGTATGGAAGACGTGCCAAGCTAAAATGCGGTTACTAACTTATTACAACTTAATCTGTCTGCTTGGCTTTGTTTTTCTTTACACCCACACAAAGCACAAAAAGAAAACATTTAATGCAAACACACCCAGTTAGTAGGTAGGAGCTCAACCTTAACACGATGATTTGTCTGTAGAAAAGCTTGAGGGTGATACCTTTCCTTGCTCAGAGATGAGTGCGTGCTTGTTAAGGAGGCTTCCAAGGCCCACAGCCGCGAAGCTATGTTTCTCTTGTTGCCCAACTCTTCTTATGAAAGGCTTGTGAAAGCTTTTTTATTATTATTTACAAGCTAAGAGCTGGTGGCGGTTGGACAACAGCACTGACGGATCAGACCAGTAGCCCCTCAAGTCCTATAGCCAGTCTGACTGGTTTTGGGGTATTCAGAGCAAGCATATATTAAAGCACAGAACTGAGCCTGTTGGTTAGAGTGTGGTGCTGATAGCACCAAGGCTGCAGGTTCAATCCCTGTACGGGACGGCAACACAGTCCTGCATTGCAGGGGATTGAACTAGATGATGCTCAGGGTCTCTTCCAACTCTGATATTCTATTCTTATTCTATGTTCTAGTGGGCGACACTAGTTTTAGGGACCACTGTTAACATGAGGCTCTGTTGCCCTGGAGCTCATAATTAACAGTCTTTCCATGTCCCCTCAGTTCTATGAATTTGGGCGCTTACATAGCTATTAAGAGTTGAAGGAGCTCTTTTTGGAGGCAGAGGGTCTTCTCGGTAGTGGCGCCCACCCTGTGGAACGCCCTCCCATCAGATGTCAAGGAAATAAACAACTATATGACTTCTAGAAGACATCTGAAGGCAGCCCTGTTTAGGGAAGTTTTTAATGTTTGATCTTTGATTGTATTTTTTATATTTTGTTGGAAGCCGCCCAGAGTGGCTGGGGAAACCCAACCAGCCCTGTTTAGGGAAGTTTTTAATGCTTGATCTTTTATTGTATTTTTTATATTTTGTTGGAAGCCGCTCAGAGTGGCTGGGGAAACCCAACCCAGAGTGGGTGGGGTATAAATAAATTATGATGATGATGATGATGATTTCTTCACCTGGCCAACCAAGGGTGAGGGGCCATGCTCTCCCACCCCCAGTTTTGGAACTGGGAAGCACTCAGATGCTTGGAAAGAGGAAGAGAATGGGGCATTCCAAATGGGACATGCTCTGGTCAGTCAAAAGGCACACCTCACATGGCACTGGGTACACATACTGATAATTGCTGCAATTCTACATAAATCAGGTGTGGGGGAACGTGTGGCCCTCCAGATGCTGTTGGCAATGCAACCCACATCACTCCTGACCAATGACTATTGCTGGTGGTGGTGGGTTTGATGGGAATTGGAGTCCTACTTATCTCTAGTATAAAGCACAAGGCAATGCAAAGCTACCAGAGCAAGGCAAAGGAGGATTACGCTTGGAGACTCTCTCCTGACTCAATGAAGAGGAAAAGGAAGAAGTGAGCAAACATAGGGTACTGCTTTGCTCCTCACAAGGCTGTCCCTGATGGCAACTTTAATTCAAAAGGGCCTTGACCGCAGCTGCAGCTGCAGCTGCATCTGGTAGAAGAGAACTCCACACATCAGCTTAGCTTTAACCAAGTGATACATTACATTTCTAATAGGTTAGCACCTCTTCCATTTAATCTACTATAGGAAAACTCAGAATGAGGAAACCTTCCAGGGCTATGCAGTTGTTTATAAGGAAGGTGGGTTGAAAAGAAAGAGAATTAGGTGCTCATTTCCCAGGAGATATACTACAATTTGGGCACGGACAAGTCAAAACGTAAGAGCAGCTTCAATGGATGAGCCAAACAGAAAATCTACCCCAGCAGCCTGCTTCTCCACACTGGCCAATCAGATGCCTTTTTGGGAGCCCACGAGCAGGGCAGGATGGAGGCAAGAGCCCTCTTCTGCCTCTGCCCCCAGTAACTGGCCTGCTGCCTCTGAAATACGGTGCTACACACAGAGCATGTCCTTTATGTCTAAGAGCATTAAAGGGGGGCAGTTCAGCTTTCAATGTTATTGTATGGCTGTGGGAATTCCATAAATCAATCACATGTTGTGTGAAGGAGCATTTCCCTGCCAATCTGTTTCAATGGACATCACTGAAAAGGGAAGACACACACACACACACACACAGAGAGAGAGAGAGAGAGAGAGAGAGAGAGAGAGAGAACACCCAAAAAGCAAAGTATGCCAACTACTACCAACGCCTTGCCCTGTTAAAGAGAGATTCCAGAACAGGTTGCTTAGACAACTGGAAAAGTTACTTATCCAATACTTGTTTTTCCTTTTTGAGTCATCTAACCAGAAGTTGCTATTTTATTATTTGTAGCCACTACAAAAGCAGCTGTATCATGTTCCCAGCTAAGTGGTAAAAGGCATGGCCTTTCTCCCCTTTAAGGAAGGCACGTGAAACAACAAAGCACACTCTGCTGGCCTGTTTTACGAGTCCTAGCCAAGTGCCAACGTTGTTACCTTGTAATAGTCATACAACAGTCCCAAGGCAGCAGCGCTGTCCTCGTCCCCATTGATGCTCATCATGGCTTTGGTAGCTGCTGTAAGAGGGTTTTCGAGAAAGGACTTCCAAGCTTCATCCTCGCTGGTGTAGGGTCGCCTCTGGGAGTAGAGCGTTTCATTCTGAAGAACCAAAACTGGCCTTTTGCTTCATAGAGAGGGAGATGAAACAAAACACACAATTACAAAACACACTTTGGGCTGGGACCCAAAGAGGTCTGTGCACACGTCTAAGCACTTCCACCACGCATGCGAGGTTGTGCAAGGAACCCAACTAAGGGCTCATCCACATTTTGTTTGCATTGTGTACCAATTAATTGCCCCAGGCAGGTCCAAGAACTTTTCTCATTATTCTGCAGTTGTGCCTTGCAAAAATCCGACCTTACCTGCTGAATTGAGGCTCACTTAAGCCAAACCCCTCTTTGGATTTTCTGAGCATCTGGTAAGATTCTGATTCAGTGGGTAAGATTGGATTTTTGCAAGGCACACCTACAAAATGAAGAGAAAAACTCTTGAACCATGGGGGATTAATTGGTACAGGATACAGTCAGAGTACAGGCCAAGTGAGTGGGTGGATGAGCCCTGGGTACGTTGAGACAATGTTCTGGAGGGTCTGCTAGTTCCCACTGCACACAGCAGCAGAGACAGAAAAGCAGTTTCTCAAAAACTGGTGTGCTTGTCGAACATTTTGAACATGCAGTTATGTTGCTGTTCTTTGCTCTGGTGGAAAAGCTTGCTATCCTATCATGTACCAACTTCATATAACTTAAAACAAGAAGAAGAATCACAGTCTTTGAATTCTTCAGAAATACCTCATTGTTTTATCTGGAACACTTTTAGCCATGCAAAGGGCTTGCACACTCAAACTAACTGCTTCCACCCTCTTGCCCAATCACTGTTTACTGCTAGGGTTATATCATTACGCAGGAAGGGAACAGAGAGGCCCTCTCATTGGCTGCCCTCCAGCCATGATGGAACTTACCACCTAAGCTTTCAGAACATATATTTTAATAAACATTCCATTCTTATTTTCAGAAAGAAAGAAAGAAAGAAAGAAAGAAAGAAAGAAAGAAAGAAAGAAGAAACCAAGAATTGCACAACCTCCAACTTAGACTAGCTTTTTGTTGACCAAGCTCTAAAGAGATCTGGGAGAGGATGAACTGAATTTTAATTAAACTTTTATCTTGATATTTTTTCCAAGAGGCATTGTGCTTAGAGCTTAATTATACATTAAAATATTTGCCTTGTAACTAGTCAGATGATTGGCCTATCTAACTCAGGGATGTCTGATTTGAATGCCTGAAACTCCTGGGAACCAGACAACAGGTCTAACCTAGGACTTTGTATGTCTAACAATGCAGGCATCCCCAACCTTTGGCCCTCCAGATGTTTTGGACTACAGTTCCCATCATCCCTGACCACTGGTCCTGTTAGCTAGGGATCACGGGAGTTGTAGGCCAAAACATCTGGAGGGCCACAGGTTGGGGATGCCTGAACAATGCCATCTTATGCATTCAGAACCAAGTTCCACTGAGTTGAGTGAGCTTTAGTCCCAAGTAAATCCATACAGGATTGCCGTCTAAGACACGTGCTTTGACAGTGAATGAAGACCTCCCAGTTATTTTGTCCCGAGCTTATAATATTTAAAGTAAAAAATAAAAATAAATCACCTATGTTTTTAGGGGGGAGGAAAGCTTCAGAAGAAGTCTTTACTGTATTTGAGGCTTCTATATTTGAAAAGCCAATGGCATAAACGAAACATTTCAAACTGTGTTTTAAAACTATAATCTTGATTTCTGAATGCTAGAGGTTGACAATGCAATACCAATGGCTTTTGGTCACCCTTGGAACACAAACGACCCAGAGCTACCCCAAGGCATGTACATCTTCAGTATCGCATGCATTTATTCTCTGCACAAATTTTGTGTAAAAGCAGTACCAAAATGAAAACCTTCCTGGACTTACTCGCAGTCCAGAAAGGACCCAGGCCAATAACTGCAAAGCACCAGTTTCAAGTGAAGCTTTTCATTAGCTGTGACTCACAGCTGAATAAACTCATAAAGCGGCTTGTTTACTTAGTTCCCTAAATCCACTTACTCTGAGGTCTTAATGTGCCCATAAGCAAGCATATGCTGGGTTATGTCCACTAGCAAAGTAGTATCCAAAGAGCTTACTTTTGGCTTAGAGCTGGTTGGAAACCAGCCTTAGTCTGGTGTGAGGACATCTTGGAGCATTCAAAAAGAAGAGTTATTTTTAGACAAAAGGTTATTTTGGGGGGTACTTTTTGCAAGAAGATGTCTCAGCTGATGCATACCCTCCAACATTTCTCCGGTGAAAATAGGGACGTCCTATTCCACAACAACAACAACTTCATTATTTATACCCCGCATATCTGACAGGGTTGCCCTAGCCACTCTGGGCAGTTTCCAACACATAATAAAACATTACAAAACTCCCCTATACAGGGCTGCCTTCAGATGTCTTCTAAAGGTTGTATAGTTACTTATCTCCTTGGCTCGGAGGTCGCATAACTCCATACCTTCCAACATTTCTCCAGTGAAAATAGGGACGTCCTAAGGAAAAGCGGAACATTCCGGGATCAAATCAGAAACCGGAACGGCTTCTGTAAATCCAGGGCTGCCCCTGGGAAATAGGGACACTTGGAGGGTCTGCTGTTGAATCAATACTGCCAGATCTGGGTTCGCACCCATTTAAAACACTGTTTCCCCTTCAGCATACACAAAAGTTAGTTAGTATTTAAGACAAAATTTAAGTTTTGCTTAAAATATTGCCAGGGGCTGAAAAACGGGTAGGGGAGGAATGAAACCTGCATGAAACGCAAGATACCATCAGTCCTTGAAGCGAAAGTCTTATGGAAACCTATGGCTGTATTTTTACTCTATACACACAAACCACATTCTCAGTTCGCTTCATGCATTTGACAAAGAACAATGTTGCTTGTAACAGCTCATGCTGCTTTGTATTTTGCCACTGAGGAATAGAAACCAACCTGCGGAGCCCAGGGAACCTTGTGGATGGGTCACAAAGCACAGGTATTTCGGATTTCTCTCCTACACACTTACACAGAACGGGAATTTAAATCAACAAGCAGGTCTTAAACAAAAAGTAACTTTCTGCTGATTGGCAACTCCAGTAAGACATATACGGGGTGGAATTCGAGTTTTTTACTCAAAGTAGGCCTACTGAAGGTGGGACGGGGGTGGTGCTGTGGGTTAAACCACTGAGCCTCTTGGGCTTGCTGATCAGAAGATCGGCGGTTCGAATCCCTGCAACAGAGTGAGCTCCCGTTGATCGGTCTCAGCTCCTGCCCACCAAGCAGTTCGAAAGCACGTCAAAGTGCAAGTAGATAAATAGGTACCGCTCTGGCGGGAAGATAAATAGCATTTCCATGTGTTGCTCTGGTTCACCAGAAGCGGCTTAGTCATGCTGGCCACATGACCCGGAAGCTGTCTGCGGACAAACGCCGGCTCCCTCGGCCAGTAAAGCAGTAAAGTGAGATGAGCGCCGCAACCCCAGAGTCGTCCGCGACTGGACCTAATGGTCAGAGGTACCTTTACCTTTTAGGCCTGCTAAAATAAATGGGCCTAACCCAGTCACAGTCACTGACTTCAGTGGGCCAACTCCCAAGTCAAATGGACACCCTTGGACACTACCAAAAACTATTCCAAGCAAAGGGCAGATAAAATGGTTTGTGTTCATTCCAAACTAGATACCACATTGAATACAAAGTCTACACTGGAGGCATCCCCTCAGCCTTAAGCAAACACCTGAAGATATGGGGCTGGATACACCTCGGTAGGGAGGGAGTTCTACATATGAGTTGCCACTCAAAATGCCATTCCTCAGGCTCCCAACACCACACAGGGACCACCAAGAGGGCCTCATCTGCAAACCTAAAGCATGGGCAGATCGATAAAGGAAAAGGTGCTGTTGTAGATATTTGGGTCCCAGGCCATTTAGAGCATTAAACATTGAAATACGAATCTGGGATTAGACCAGGATCACAGCTTGGCAGCTAGTGAAGCTGTTTCAATAGGGGAGTGCTATGCTACCATGATTTGTACCACAGCATTTTGCAATTTCCAGTCTAAGGGCTGTCCAGAAATGGTCCTAGTGTGGCCTCCTGTAACGATGGTTCCAGCAACAAGGTGAATGAGGGAAAATGCATGTTCCACCCCTTGCAAGCTCCACCCCTAACCCTCCTAGGCCGCTGTGCAAATCTGCTCACTTTAGTGATGAAGCAAGGGACTTTCCATGCCTCATTAAAGGAGGGAGAGGTAAAGAAACGCAGGGCAAACCACCCAAAACATTGCAACATTGGTTGGGACCAGCAAATTACAGATCGCAGCTGGTTAAGGCACTTGGTTCCTTTATAACATGGACTAGTTAAAAACCTTTTGGGAAAGTGCTGTATGAATATTTTCTAGTAATGAGACCATGGCCTTTTCTGTGCTGGCACAAGGAAAAAAAGAATAGAAGGCTTTCAAGGAGTGTTTTTAATCACATGTGACAAAGCCTGTGTGCTGTCCATATTTCATTCTGCTATTGTGACTCTATGAGTGACAACGAAAGTCAGTGTGGTGTAGTGGTTAGAGTAGGACCTAAGAGACCAGGTTTAAACCCCCGCTTGGCCATGAAGCTCTCTAAATGACCTTGGGCTGGTCACTGCCTCTGAGCCTAACCCTACCTCACAGGGTTGTTGGGGACATTAAATGAGATGAGGGAAGAACAATGTCCACCACCTAGAACTCCTTGGAGAAAAAATGTGGGATATAAATCTATTCTAACAACAACAAATGCTATTTCCCCATCCCTAGCATGCCTGAGCCACAAGCTGGCAAAATACCTAGTACAGTGGTACTTCAGGTTACAGACGCTTCATGTTACAGACACTTCAGGTTACAGACTCCACTAACCCAGAAATAGTACCTCGGGTTAAGAACTTTACCTCAGGATGAGAACAGAAATAGCGCGGCGGCGGCGCGGCAGCAGCAGCAGGAAGCCCCATTAGCTAAAGTGGTACCTCAGGTTAAGAATAGTTTCAGGTTAAGAACGGACCTCCAGAATGAATTAAGTTCTTAACTCGAGGTACCACTGTATGGAAAAGCACTGTATTATACAAATGCCCTTTCTTAGCCTCTTGTCATCAGGTTCTGTGGATTCAGATCAGAGAGATTTGCCCTTGAAATAGGATTTGCAAATGTTGGTCAGAGATTAAAAAAGATCTAGAAATATGGTCAAATTTGAAATTGTCAATGTTAGGCCGAATTGCAGTGATTAAAATGAATGTATTGCCTAGAATGTTATTTTTGTTTCAGACCTTGCAGATTCTTGATAAGATGGAATGTTTCAAGAGGTGGCAGAAAGATATTTTGAAATTTGTCTGGCAGGGCAAAAAGCCCAGAATCAAATTTAAAATATTGACAGACGCCAAAGAAAGAGGGGGTTTTGCCCTGCCGGACTTAAAATTGTATTATGAGGCAGCAGCTTTTTGCTGGTTGAAAGAATGGATGCTCCTCGAGAACACAGGCATTTTGGATCTGGAAGGTTTTAACAATGCTTTCGGTTGGCATGCATATTTATGGTATGACAAAATCAAGCTGCATAGTGCCTTCAAAAACCACATTGTTAGAAAAGCATTGTTTAATGTTTGGATAAGATATAAAGATCTGTTGGAAAACAAAACCCCTAGATGGGTGTCACCAGTGGAGGCCAAGGCAGTGAAGAAACTCAATATGGAGGTCGGATGGCCGAAGTATTGGGAAATTTTGGAACAGGATGGAGATAAGTTAAAATTACAAAGTCATGAGAAATTGAAACATAAAGTACAAAATTGGTTTCAATACCATCAAATAATGGAGTTTTTCAAACAGGACAGGAAAATTGGCTTTCAGATGGAAAAATCAAAACTAGAGACTGAATTGTTAGAACCCAATACTAAGAATTTATCCAGAATGTATAACTTGCTGCTGAAATGGAATACACAGGACGAAACAGTCAAATCGGCTATGATTAAGTGGGCACAGGATGTTGGTCATAACATTATGTCAGCTGACTGGGAATGGTTATGGAACACCGGTATTAAATTCACGGCATGTAATGCCTTAAAGGAAAACATTATGAAAATGGTCTATAGGTGGTACATGACCCCAGTCAAGCTGGCAAAAATTTATCATTTGCCCGATAACAAATGTTGGAAATGTAAAGAGACTGAAGGTACCTTCTACCACCTTTGGTGGACATGCCCGAAGATTAAGGCTTTCTGGGAAATGATCTATAATGAAATGAAAAAGGTACTTAAATGTACTTTTCCTAAAAAACCAGAGGCCTTTCTCTTGGGCATTGTCGGCCAATTGGTGTCAAAGAGGGATAGAATTTTTTTTATGTACGCTACAACAGCAGCAAGAATACTCATCGCAAAGTATTGGAAGACACAAGATCTACCCACTCTGGAAGAATGGCAGATGAAAGTGATGGACTATATGACATTGGCCGAGATGACAGGCAGAATCCGTGATCAAGGAAAAGAGACGGCGGAAGAAGAATGGAGAAAATTCAAAAGTTATCTTAAGGACTATTATAAACTTAATGAATGTTAGAGTGTTGTTGTCAGGGAACTGCCATCAGAGCATCAGGTGGTGGAGGGACTCAGGCAGGATGAAAGAGACTCAACTGCTGAAGCAGGGACCAGCAGGGGGAGGAGTGGGTCTCTGAGGGAATGCGAGCAGGAGGGAGGGCTCAGGGAGGCTTCCAGCGAGAACAGTGGGGAGGTATCGGAGTCTCCCATAGGGAGACCCATACCTCGCAGGAAACTGTCACGCCGTGAGTCCAGGAGACGCGTTTCCGTTAAGGAACTTCTTTGTTGGAAACGCTTCCGCAGACAGCCACTGTCGGACTCTACTAGTGACTAGAGCAGACATGTCTGAGGAGCTCCGTCACACACGGAGGTTTGTGGGGGCGCACAAACTCTGAGGGAGCACGTTTTCACGCACAAGCAGCTAATCAAACCCTCACAGCAGTCCGACAGTCTTTGTACGCTGCCTGTGCAAGAGAAGGCATCATGAGCGAACCAACCGGAACCGGAGGAGCAGGGGCTGGAGCTGGTCCAAGCTTGGAAGATAGATACCGAGCGTTGGAGGTTCAACTGGCCCTGCAGACGGCGAGGCTGGAGGAGAGAAGGGCTCAGGATGCAGACAAGAAGGGGAGAGCCACTCAATTCCCCAGAAAGGTACCAGGATTGGTGCAGAAATTTGGGGGGGACCCCAAGGACTACCATGCTTTTAGGACAGAGATGCAATATGCCCTTAATGTGCAGTTCGATGAGTTCCCTGATGAGGAATCGCGAGTTGCTTTTGTAATTGGGCATCTTGAGAAAGGGGCTAGAGACTGGGTGCGACCCCTAATGGCAACGCACAATGACATACTAAAGGACACAATGAAGTTCTTTCGTGCAATGGATATCATGTTTTCCAGCGATATTGAGGAAGGGGTGGTGCGCAGACAGCTAATGGCTTGTAAGCAGGGGAGTCGATCTGTCCGTGAATATTGGACTGAGTTTACCATGCTGATTCACAGACTGAGTTGGGATTTATCGGCGGCACCCGTTCAAATGCTATTTGAAGAAGGTCTTTCTTCGGGGGTGAAAGACGAGCTGGCACGGAGCCCCAGGGCGGAGTCTATGGATCAGCTGACCAAATCTGCGCTGACCATAGGAGCGCGGCAGGAGGCAAGAGCCTTGGAGAGGCGGGAAGGGAGAGGGGAACGTTGGAAGGAGTTCCGCATTCCAGACATTCCTGAGCCAGCTTTCCCGCCGGCAGAGCCGATGGAAATCGGAACAGCGCGCGCGCGCGCATTTTCAAAAACCAGCGAGGGAGCTAAGAAGGAGGGAAAGGGCCCCCGGAAATGCTATCTCTGCCAACAGCCAGGCCACTTTGCCAGAGTCTGCCCCCAGAGGAAGGAATGGCAAGGGATGGTGGGAGCTGTTGAGGGGGGAGAAGAAGGGGGAGCGGAGCAGGTAAAAGCCAACGCCTGGTTGCCACAATTGGGGCACTGCAGCCAGGCCAAAGAGCAGTGAAAGTGCCCGTGCCAGAAGCTCCTCGACCTGCTCTAGTGATTGAAGTGTCGCTAGAGCTGCAGAATGGGCACCCCCTAAAAATAAAGGCGCTATTGGACTCAGGCAGCTCCTGCAATTTTATGAGCAAGGAGTTTGTTGCTGAACACCAGATACAGACCATCCCTTTAAGCAACCCCCTGCAGGTGACCACGATTGATGGCAGGGAGTTGTTGGGAGGAGGAGTCCGCTTGCAGACTGTCCCAATGATAATGAGGGTGGCAAGGCACACAGAACTGATAGCGTTTAATGTGGCCACCCTGGGAGGCACTCCCATTATTTTGGGAATGAGCTGGCTAGCTCTACATGATCCGCTGGTTGGCTGGCATCAAAGAGTGGTGTCCTTTGGTTCAGCACATTGCCTAGAACACTGCAAAGGGGAGAAGGGTTCAGTAGGGGCCCAAGCCACCCTAGCAGGGACTGAAGTAATGGGGAAGGTGAAGGTACCACCACAGTATGCAGATCTCAGCGACGTGTTCAGCGAGAAGGAAGCTGACCAACTACCACCTCATAGACCCTTTGATTGTCAGATCAATTTACTCCCTGGAGCACAGCTTCCCGTGGGCAAGTTGTATGCCATGTCAGACAGGGAAATGCAGGAGTTGCGAGGGTTCATTGACAAGAACCTGAAGAGAGGCTTCATCAGAGAGTCCAAAGCAGCAGGGGGGAGCCCAGTGTTCTTTGTGGACAAAAAAAATGCGGACAAGCCGAGACTTGTATGTGATTTTAGGCGGCTGAATGCAGTGACTGAACCGGTGGCGTTCCCTATGCCCAGAATTGATGATATTTTGACCATGGTGAGGAAGGGAAAGATTTTCACAAAGCTGGATCTAAGGGGGGCGTACAACCTGATACGCATAAGGAAAGGGGATGAATGGAAAACCACCATGTTTACCCCTTTGGGGGCGTTTGAATACCTCGTTATGCCATTTGGATTACAAGCAGGCTCCGCGTGTTTTCAATCTTTTATGAACCACGTGCTGGGCCCTTTGCTCTACAAGAATTGCGTTGCCTTTCTAGATGATGTGTTGGTGTATTCTGAGAATGAGGAGCAACATGTGAGAGACGTCAGAGAAGTGTTGAGCAGACTGCAAGCCAACAGGCTGTGGGTCAAACTGGAGAAGTGTCGGTTCCATACCAAGGAGGTGGAATTCCTGGGGTACCGCCTGTCAGACAAGGGATTGGCCATGGATCCCGGCAAGGTACAGGCAGTGCTGGAATGGAAAACACCCAAAACCAAGAAGGATGTGCAGAGGTTCCTAGGGTTTGGAAACTTTTATCGTAAGTTCATCCGCAACTTCGCCCATCTGACGGCGCCCATCACTGACTGTCTCAGCAGTAAGAAGAAGTTTGTATGGACGGCGGAGGCGGGGCGAGCGTTTGAGGAACTGAAAAGGGCCTTCGCCTCTGAAGAACAACTTCTGCATGTGGATTTACGAAAGAAGCTAAGGGTTGAAACAGACGCATCTGACAGAGCCATAGGGGCGGTGCTTCTTCTGCAGCCGGGGAAGGAGGAGTCGGAGTGGCGTCCGTGTGCCTTCTTCTCGCGGAAGCTGAACAAATCCGAGAGGAACTACACGGTGTACGACCGAGAACTGCTTGCTATTCATGAGGCGTTCCGGAGATGGAGGCATCTGCTAGTTGGTGCACAACATAAAGTGCAAGTGTGCACGGACCATAAAAATCTAGAGTACTGGAGAACGGCGCGAGTGCTCAACCAAAGGCAGTTGAGATGGGCCCAAGAGTTCTCCAAATTTAACTTTGAGATTTGTTATGTGCCAGGCCCAGAGAATGTTAGGGCGGACGCTCTCTCACGCAAGCCTGAATATTTGGAGGGGGAGGGAGCACCTGAAGAAACCCATATCATTCCAGAGGACCGCTGGGTGTGTGGGGGGACTTTGGTGGGGCAAAGGGAATTGGTAGAGGGTACGGTGCAGGATGCATACGCCCAGGGGAAACTCAGGGATCTCAGAGGGGAGGAAGACAAACCCGGTGGTTTTGAGGAGAGAAATGGGGCATTGTATTATAAGGGAGCGTTATATATACCTGAAGGGGAATTGAGGGAGAAAGTACTCAAGCAGCTGCACGATAGCCCCACAGCAGGGCACTTTGGGCAACACAAAACCATGTGGCTGGTTACCAGGGAATTTTGGTGGCCCAAGGTCAGGGAAGATGTGCGGGAGTATGTGAGAGGGTGTGAACAATGCCAAAGAGCCAAGGGGGAGAGGCAGGCGCCGGCTGGTTTATTAGAACCACTGCCCACACCTGAGAGACCGTGGGAAGCAGTGGCAATAGATTTCATGACTGATCTGCCAAGGTCTAGAGGGAAAACAGCCATCATGGTTGTAGTAGACCTGTTAACTAAAATGGCCCACTTCATAGCCTGCTCACATGCGGTTACAGCAGAAGAAACCGCCAAATTGTTTGTAGAGAATGTGTTTAGGTTGCATGGCGCCCCCTTGAGGGTGGTTTCAGACCGAGGGAAACAATTTACTTCCAGGTTCTGGAGGAAGCTCATGAGCTTACTGCATGTAGAGGTTAATTTCTCGACGGCCCGTCATCCTGAAACCAACGGGCAGGCGGAAAGAGCAAATGGGGTTCTCCAACAATATTTGAGGTGTTATGTTAATGACAGAGAGAATGATTGGGTGGAGAAGCTGGCGTTGGCAGAATTTGCCTACAACAATGCAGAGAACGTGTCCACGGGGATGAGCCCCTTTTTGGCTAATCACGGGTGCCATCCCAGAGCCTTCCCAGGGGGGGAGGGGGAGAACTGGAGCGTTCCAGCTGCAGAACAGTTCGTGGAAGAAATGGAAGCGATCCATCGCCAGCTCCAACTCAACTTAAACAGGGCTAAGGAGGAATATAAGAGGCAAGCAGACAAAAACAGAAGGGAAGGTGAAAGCATCAGGGTGGGGGACCAGGTGTGGCTGTCAACCCAAGGGTTGCCATTCAAAGGAGGTTGTAAGAAATTAAGACCCAAAAGGCTGGGTCCGTTTGAAGTCATACAGCAGGTCAATCCAGTGGCTTTCAGGCTCCGGTTACCGAACCACATGAAGCTGCACCCAGTTTTTCACAGGTCGTTGCTGTCACCGTATAGAGGAGACAGTGAGGGGAGGGTCACTAGGGGACCAGCAATGGAGGAGAAGGAACACAGCTACCATGTAGCGGAGATCCTCGATTCCAGGTGGAAGGGAGATCAAGTAGAGTATTTGGTAATGTGGGAAGGGGAACCGGAGTCGGAAAACACCTGGGTTAGGGCAGAGGATGTCAATGACGAGGTTTTAATAGAGACTTTTCATCAGAGGTTCCCACGTAAACCTCAGCCTGTAGCGAGGTTCCGAAGGGAATACTTTGCCACCACCGACGAGGAAGAGGAGTTGGAGGGGTTCCCAGATTCTGAAGAGGAGGAGGATTCAGCTGGCCAGGACGACGATCGATGGAGAGAATTGTTCGAGACGTCAGAAGATGAGGAAGATTCGTTTCGGGGTTTTAGCCCTTCACCTCCCAGGGGGGAGGAATTGGGAGGGGGTGAGGGGGGCCCTGGAGGGGAGGTGGATGTCAGGGAACTGCCATCAGAGCATCAGGTGGTGGAGGGACTCAGGCAGGATGAAAGAGACTCAACTGCTGAAGCAGGGACCAGCAGGGGGAGGAGTGGGTCTCTGAGGGAATGCGAGCAGGAGGGAGGGCTCAGGGAGGCTTCCAGCGAGAACAGTGGGGAGGTATCGGAGTCTCCCATAGGGAGACCCATACCTCGCAGGAAACTGTCACGCCGTGAGTCCAGGAGACGCGTTTCCGTTAAGGAACTTCTTTGTTGGAAACGCTTCCGCAGACAGCCACTGTCGGACTCTACTAGTGACTAGAGCAGACATGTCTGAGGAGCTCCGTCACACACGGAGGTTTGTGGGGGCGCACAAACTCTGAGGGAGCACGTTTTCACGCACAAGCAGCTAATCAAACCCTCACAGTTGTGGTTTTCAGGAACAAAGGGATACAGTGATATAAGGTCAGAATATAGAGATGACTAAGAGGACAGAGGTTGGAAAGTAACAATTGGGAGTTGCTATAAAATTATGGACATTGGGATGCAGAAAGGGGGGGTATGGGGAAGTCCCAGAAAAGAGGTTTATGAAAATATGATATGAAATTATACGTGTATGTTTGTCTTTTTAAGTGTTTGTTTGTTCTATAAAATTTTGTAAAACCAATAAAAATTTTATTAAAAAAAAAAAAAAATGAAATAGGATTTGCAAGCAGGAGATCGCCAGGGATCCTTTTTCTAAGGGCCTCCGAGTCAGCGGGAGAGGATCAGGGTGCTCCGCCTCTCGACCCATGCCATCACTACTGGTGACCCATTCTCCTCCCTAGGCTGCTATGTTGCAAAACTAGAGGCTGCCTTGTACCAGCAAGCAAGGGAGGGGCAGCAGCCGCGCTGAGGAATACAGGCAGAACCCTTAATTTGAAATCTGACAGCTCTGCCCATACAGTCACCAGGGCTTCCCAAAATTTGTGCAAGATCGGTGAAATGCTGTACAGTACTCTTTGTTCCCTCACAAAATGCATATTTAGTAATATGGAAGGGGAACCACTGTCCTCTCCCCTGCCCTGCATCAACACCTTGTTCTGTGTTAGCATTCCCCAACCTGGTGCCCACCGGATGCTGTTGGGCTTGCAACTTGCATCAGCCTCAGTCGGCATGGTCCATCATCAGTGGCAATGGAGCTGTAAACCCAGCAACAGCTAGAGGGCAAGCCTTCATTTTATTTTGCAAAGCAATTGCAAAAAAAACAACGTTCTTGGTTGGCCTATGACAGGCATCCCCAAACACGACCCTCCAGATGTTTTGGCCTACAACTCCCATGATCCCTAGCTAACATGACCAGTGGTCAGGGATGATGGGAATTGTAGTCCAAAACATCTGGAGGGCCGAAGGTAGGGGATGCCTGGCCTATGACAACCAACATGACCCCTCTCCCCAAAGGCTTTGTACACACCATACATTAAAATAATGTATTACCGCGTCCTCAAGTATCCTGGGAACTGGATTCTAAAACACATTCATCTTGTTTCACATAAAATCGAGTCTCTCCTTCACTAGATTACCTTCCACGTGACCAACGTTAGCTAATCACAATTGAGCTACTAGAGAACTTTCTAGAAGTTTAGGGAAGCTTTTAATGTTTGATGTATCACAGTATTTTAATATTCTTTTGGAAGCCGCCCAGAGTGGCTGGGGAAACCCAGCCAGATGGGCGGGGTATAAATAAATAATAATAATAATAATTATTATTATTATTATTCAGTTGCCAACCAATCAAATTTAAATACATCGTAATGCATATAAGTCTTGTCCTAAGGCTTCCTCTGATACTTTCTCTGAGCGACAGCAATTCCCCCTTGCTCTGGTGTATTTCTGCTCCATTGGCACAGTTCTCATCTCCCCTCAGGCTGGCACTGGAGGCTCAGCCCTGACAAAACTAGTTATGCTGAATTCCTAGAGATGAAACTGGGCCTACTAGACTGTGCATTTGATGTTCGGAGAAAAGTTTCCCATATGGAGTATGCGGGAAATCGCTTTCTGTCCTGTCAGGTCATTTGCACCAATCACACACTATTGCCCCATCAACAGGCCAATCAGACTCCAATGCATACACCACGTGACAAGTGCATACTCCTCACATGACAGACACATGACAAATTGTACATGCAGTGGGAGCAGTATCAGGGCAAGATAAAAATCATATTGGGTGGTGTTCCCTCTGCTGTAAATGGTTAGGAGTGGTGAGGAAGGAGACGCAGGGAAGAATTCAACCTAAAATGAAAAAGCACACAGGCAAATACCACCCCCATTCAGATTATAAGTGGAACAGCCAATAACATTAAAATCTGTCAAAAATCAAAGCTTTTGTAAGCATCCTCTCTCGTTGCAACCATCCGCCCCAAATAAAATGCGCAAATGCGCCATTTTTTTAAAAAAAAAAGAACGTAGAAAGAATTATCTTCAGAGCTATCAACAAAGCACAGGATTTGGCAGTAACTCAATCTCTCCCCTGAGCTGCAGGTTCTTTGAGGAAAAACAAGACCGTATTTTCTCAAAAGACAGTGAAATGTGTATATTTCTGACAGCTGCCCTGTGTCAAGTTTTAAAGTCTGAAGGGTCTATTGGCACAGTGAACTATGTACACACAATGCTAAAAGGCATTTAGCAAGAGCTGGAAATAAGTCTTCCATTGTGTGTGTAATTACTTCATAACCACTGCCTTGTTTTCTGCTTGAATAATTTGCAAAGAGAGAGAGAGAGAGAGAGAGAGAGAGAGAGAGAGAGAGAGAAGAGAAGAGACAGGAAAACATGACAGCCGTAAGGGCTCTGTGCCTTGCTGGGATAATGTGGTGATATAGTCCAGAGTTAGTCTCCCATGCCAAAGAGTGTTAAGTCTTCATTTTTCTGGGTTGTTTATATACCACTTTTGACCCACAGCACCCACTCCTGAACACTCCAAAATGGAGAACAGCACATTGTTTTTTAAACAGGTAAAATAAAAGTACAAGAAATACAGCAAATTAATCATCAAAACAATTTAAGATAGCACAAGCAAAATACACAACAGTGGCTTTCCTACAAAAACAAAATGTGATGGCGATTCAGTAATCTCGGACTCTCTTGCTCAACCCAGTCATTGCTTTCATTTCAACTTTCATCTCTCCGTAGTCACTATCTCCCTCCCACTATATTAGGACCAACACACTGGCCGCCAACCCACCTGCTGGTTCCCCAGTTTCCTTGCCCTGCTACAGAACAGAACCCTGACCACCCAATCTATTTCAGTTTAAGGTAGCAGTGAAGGAATGGGTTGGGAGATGGAGCACTGCCATCCTGCTAAAACAATTCTTGTTTAGACAAGCCTACCCAGATGCTTTGAAAGTTGAGCTAATTTTAATCCATTTTAGTATTCCATTTCATTCATTTATATTTATTAAATGCCTTTCTTCTGTAGAACTCAGGGCGGTTTTCACAACATAATAATAAAAAATGGATAATGAAAACAATAACCCAAAAAACCACAAATCAATACCACCCCGCCAGGGTTGTCATACGTCCGGAATTTCCCATACTCGGAATACCGCAGTCGAAAGCAGTGTCTGGGTGGAAATCGGCTAAATGTCCCAGGCGTATGGCATGGCAACTGATGTCAGCAGTGTCATTTTTTGCCAATTTCCCTCAAAAATAGCTTTTTAAAAAAAACTTTTCCGTCCGGATTTTCACTTTTTGAAATATGGCAAACCTACCCCTTCCCCTCCCCCAAACACATTAAACAGGGTTATTAAAATATTAATCAGCCCAAGGTATGGTTGAAGCGGAACGTTTCCACCTGGTGCCTAAAGATGGCTAATGAAGGCACCAGGCAGGTCTCCTAGGGGAGACCATTATTTTAACTTTTGTATGGTTATAATTTTTATTTTTTTATTTTTTACTGTTTTACCTTTTGTAAACTTCTTTGAGGTTTTTTTATTTTACAATCAGGAGATATAAATTATATGAAATAAATAAAATATAATATAAAGCAACTAGCTCTAGGTAGCTGATCTATGGCCATTCATGCACAAAGCTTCATTTTACATTATACAATCCAAGCTGAAGAACTTCATAGAGAAGCGGTGGTGTTCAAACACAAGTGTAAACAAGCATTGGAGTGTAACCAACTTCACAAACAATCACTGACTTTAAACTAATGCAGCATAACTATGATTGCCAAGATGTTTTCTAAGCTATCCATCACATTTTGGGACTACAAAATATTGCAGGTAGCTTTCTCTTAGTAATGTAAATCTCTGTGATAGGAATAACTGCGAGAAAACTTTTAGCCACCGCCAAATGGTCTTAAAATGTTAAAGAGCTAGTGGCTGAAAGAAAGGGATCCTCTCAATGTAAATCTCTCAATTTATTTAATGCTGAACTGCCATTCAAAAAAATGTCTTACAGCAGCGGTAGGCAACCTAAGGCCTGGGGGCCGGATGTGGCCCAACTGCCTTCTCAATCCAGCCGGCAGATGATCCAGGAATCAGCGTGTTTTTACTTGAGTAAAATATGTCCTTTTATTTAAAATACATCTCTGGGTTATTTGTGGGGCCTGCGTGGTGTTTTTACATGAGTAGAATGTGTGCTTTTATTTAAAATGCACCTTATGGTTATTTGTGGGGCATAGGAATTCGTTCATTTCCCCCCCAAAATATAGTCCGGCCCCCCACGAGGTCTGAGGGACAGTAGATTGGCCCATGGATGAAAAAGGTTGCTGACCCCTGCCTTACAGTTTTAGGGCTTGACTGTTCTGCCCCCAATGGTGAAATCTAATTTAGCAGTCCCTTGAAAATCCACTAGAACTTCTGAAGTGAGGGCAGTATGAAAAATTCCAGGATTCAAACTATTATTTGAAACAAAATCATGAGCTACGGCTGCAGTCCAGAAGTGAGCTCCATGTGAACAGAGTAGGACTTCTGAGTATACATGCAACGGGATTGCTCACCTGTAGTAAACACTACAATTTTCACTTTTACCCTCATGGCAATGGATAATATGATACCTTTCCTGAGCACAAGGATGCTGAACCTGCAGCCCCTTCAAACACTTTTGGACTCCCTGCAGCCATCATGGCCAGTGGTTAGAGATTATGGGAACTATAGTCCAACATCTAGAAGCAGGTAGGTAGCCGTGTTGGTCTGACACAGTAGATATATATAGATATAGAGAATTGTCCAGTAGCAACTTAGAGACCAACTAAGTTTGTTCTTGGTATGAGCTTTCGCGTGCCATGTCTTAGTGTGAGAGGAAATGGCACAAGGACAGAATGTTTAGTATGCAGAAAACAAAAGCAAGATGGTTTAACCCCACAGGAGCACAATTTAATCATAGAATTGTAGAGTTGGAAGGCACCCTGAGAATCATCCAGTCCGCCCCCCTGCAATGCAGTAATATGCAGCTGTCCCATAAGGGAACCTGCAACCTTGGTGTTCTCAGCACCATGATCTAACCAGCTGAGCTTTCAGAAGAATGTAAGCTGATGCATAACGACTCATTATACAGACTTGTTTAATAAAATGCCCCACCGCAAACTGCAACTGGAATCCAGCATAAGTTCAGCTGAGAGCAATGCTGCGTTCCTCAGAAGAAAGCATCTTCCAGATTGCAGTCTGACATCCCGATCCTATTCCCACTGCTTGAAAGTCACATCCATCTCATACAGGACTTACTTTTCTGAGTAAACATTTGCCAAGATCACAGACATAGCCACATCGCTCTACCGTTTTTTCTCTCTGAAAAGATTGGTGTTTAGCATGCCATCGGTCTTGCACACAAATCTGGCCAGAATCCAACAGCTTTGAATAAAGTCAATACCACAGAACGTATGAAATCCTGCCTCCGACAAAGCCAATGCAAAACAAGAAGACTCCCGATGATAACCCCACTTCTGTTCTAAAAGTAACATTTGCGGTTCCCGTTGCAAGTCTTAGCCCTGCCATCAAACACCAACACATTATGAAAAGAGCCTTCTATACAATGGCTGTTCCCTGGTTCCCAGCTTGAATATACAGCGAGACACAGCCTCCGGTACACCTGAGTACAGCCAAATGCCCTCTTATGAAGGGACACGTTTATTCTATTTGCAGACTGCACTGGCAACGAGTGGCTACGCTGCCAAACAGGAAGATGACAATATGCCAGTTGTCCTTATATACTCAGCAGTTGACTGATCAACATTGCTGCCCTCAAGTGCCTTCCATTAAGCATTAAGTTAAACGAAGCATCACATTTGACTGAGAACTTCCAATTCAAAAAGACACTTTCCCCAAGGGCACAAGTGATCTGTCACTAAAAAGAAGCACCCTTAATCAGGAAGAGTTGTACTTATAACCGCCACCAAGACCTGATATGTTTCCATGTAAAACTGCACCAGGTATGGTTTTCAATGAGATTGAAGCAAAATAAACAATTGGTCCTGAGAGGGAACATGGCAAAGGTTATGTCACCTAGCATAAGCTTAAAACAAAGCGAAGAACCACTGAGGCACCTGCAAATTTGCCTTGAGCACAACTTACAGAAAAGCAATGCCACAACTCGCATAAACTTTCTAACCTGACTAGCAATCACAGATTGAAGGTAGGAACCCTTTCGCAACACACAATCCAGAGCAAATGCACTGCTAAATATCGCCTATCACTTTTCCAACCCCACCCAACTCTCAACCCCCCCCCCACACACACTTTAAAAGAATACATCGTGTTACCTGGACAAATCTGCTTTCCCTGGGGGATGAGTTTCATAAAAATCCATCTGTCCTTTCTCCAAGAGGACATTAAAAGGAGCCCTTGTGATGCCTGCAGAATAAATCTGCACATCAGGATCTAATTGCAGACC